>NW_011494644.1:1056498-1101562 GCF_000754665.1 Bison bison bison | reverse complement strand
TGCCATATCCCCGCCCTGGGCAATGTGCTTTTGCATCTCTTCTGTCACAGGCGGACTCAGCTTCCCCACATTTTGAATATGGGCTGCCTGGTAATGTGATGTGCTTTGGCCAAATGAATGTGGTGGAAGTGACTGCAATGCAGTTGTAAGTCTGGCTTCAGGAAGCCCTGCATACTTCCACTCTCTCTCTTGGAACCCTGTAACTGCCACGTGGACAGGCTCCTCTGCTGTGGGATGAGAGACCATGTGGAATAGAGTCCACATGTGGCTGCTGAGTCAGTCATAAAGCAGTCCGTGGCCAGCCGATCCCTAGACGTGAGAGCCCACCAAGATCAGAGGAGCCACAGCTGAGACCAGAAGAACCATCCCACTGACCCAAAGACCTGGAAGCAAAACTAATAACAAAAACACTGCTTTACAGTACTGAGTTTGGGTTGCTTTATTAAATCACCCCAATGATATAATAAGTGTTATACAAAGAAACAGACTTGGAGACATGATGTTACTTTCTAAAGTCACACAGCTAATAAGTGAGTGAAGTGAAGTGAAGTCTCTCAGTCGTGTTCAACTCTTTGTGACCCCATGGACCGTAACTTACCAGGCTCCTCTGTCCAAGGGATTTTCCAGACAAGAGTACTGGAGTGGGTTGCCATTTCCTTCTCCAGGGGGTCTTCCCGACCCAGGAATTGAACCCGCGTCTCCTGCGTTGCAGGCAGACGCTTTACCATCTGAGCCACCAGGGAAGACTTAATAAGTGAGGAGCAGGGATTCTGCCTGATTGCTGGCATTTTCATCCATGATGATCTAAACAAGGAGTCAACAAACTATTTCTGTGAAGGGCCAGCTAATAACTATTTTAGGCTTTGTAGCCATATAGCTTCTGTGGCAACTATTCAACTCTGCCACTGTACAGCCAAAGCAATCACAGTCTATACATAAACAGCTGGGCATGACCATGTTCCAATAGAACTTTATTCACAAAAAAAGAGGGAAGATTTGGCCCATGACCTGTAGATCACTTTCCTACACCATCACTGTCTGTACCAGCCTTTCTCCCCTTCCCTTTCTCTGTGGTCTCACTTTTTTCTTTCTCTAGGATTTCCATGTAAAACCTCTCACTACATTCCGCCATTTTGATATTCTGCTCCACGGCATGTGACAACTAACTCTACACTCAGTGGCTTTGTTTTCCCAGCATGAGTGTAACTCCACTCCCTAATTTTGCAAATCTCTGTCATTGCCAAAAATCAGTTTGACTGATATGTTTTCCTAATGTTAGGTTGATAGCTCTCTGGATTCCCCAGGTATGGGAACTTTAAAAATTTATGATTATATTCTAAATCCAAGACCCAACATCATCGCTGTGACAGTTGGGAATGCAAATTACTCCTGTTCAGAACATTTAAAGAAAAAGTTTCAGTTCTGTAGCTGTGGAAATTTGACTCACTCTCAAAAAAAAAAAAAAAAAGGCCTTCTCCCAGTCCCCGCAAAAAAAATCCAGAGTGATACAGAAGTAATTCTGAGAGCTTTTTCATCACTCCACATACCCGGTCTCTGGGGCAATCTCTCTCTAAGAAGTAGGCAAGGATGTGATGGTGACTTCTTACAGAGAATGAAAATTGGGGTTGGAACACATGAAACCCCGGTGATTTTCAGTTTTATGAATGTACATCTCATCCAGAAAATAAAATGTGATAATAGATTTCAGCTTTTCCACTTCTTTCTTGCCCTTTTCCCTTCTTACTTGCCCTACTTAGAATACAGAATCTTGTTGGCAATTAAACTGAACTCCGAGCTTGGCTTTTCCCCCACATTGGAAAAAAAAAAAAAAGTAGACTTGAGAGTTTAACAAAGGAGCTCATCCAATTTAGAAGCTGAGAGCCACGTCTTGAAAATTTCATCCAAGGTTAGTCAGGGTTAGTGTCAAACTTTCCATAATTTTTAACAACCTTCTAAGTAAAAATAAAGATGTCTATCTGGACTGACTTCAGTTTTAAAGTCTTAAAGCTAGGAAGGCAGAGGAAAACCCATCTCACTTTTCATTATGGTTAAATTCAGTTTTCAAGAACAGCCGGCCTTAGTCCCAGGACCTGGCAATGAGTGAGCTGTTTCTGCAGCCACCATTACCACGATGGCCAAGAGCGAAGAGGAAAGCTGTGCCTCACAGGACAGAGTCCTTGACTGCGTGGAGCTGTGCATGCACTCCATGTCCAGAGCCCCCTTCTGTAATTGGAACACCGCAATTAGCCTGATCCACCTAATGAAGAGCCCAAATCTGGCCACAAGCATGCGCTTGTCAATGGCTCCTCACGACATATGCTTGATCTCTGAGAGAAGCTGTGTTAACCACTTCTAACATAATTATCTCCATTATACAGATGGAGAAATGAAGACCAGTGCCCAAGGTCGACTGCTGGCAAGTGACAGGGCTGAGATTCACGGCCATATTGTTTCAGTTCAGAGTCTTCTCTTAATCAAGAGGAAATAACTGACCTAGCGAATGTTCATATTTGTGTGGGTGGTGACGATGTCCACGTGTTTGTCAGCACCTCTGGATCTGTCACTAAATCCCAGCCATCCTTGGGCCACCTGCCAACTGCCTTGTTTTAAAAAGGAGTTTCATTTGATGTATGGCATGTAAGACATGCGGCCTATGAGGTCAGCAGGTAGGGGTAATTGTTTCCCATTGGGAAATCTAGGAAATCCATTTCCTAGATTCTGAAGACCACAATAAGCTTGTGAGTGCTCACATTTGGAGTACACTGCGAAGAGGCGCAGGGGACAAAACATGCTTAAATAGAAGGCAAGTACACACAAAAGGCACAGCTGCAAACTGTATTTTAATCTCAATAGCTAATTATCCCTGCTCTTTCATGGTACAAAAAGCTTAAGCAAAACATACTGCTCCACTGACCAAAAATTACACAGACAAAACAGAGGGGGCATAGGTAAGTAAGGAAGGGAATCAAGAAATAGGAAATTTAACTTGCCAATAGGAACTTGGTAAGCAACCAGAAAATTACAAGTCCTGGACACTTGTGAGAGGTATGAATTCTGTCTTTGAGCTTCCTAGCAGACACTGCAAAGAGGGAAACAAAGCTAGTTATTTGCTTCCATGTCAAAGACAGGGTTCCTCATTTTTGCAAAAAAGAAAGATTGTCACCCCTCATTTTTCAGTGTTATTGACTCTGATTGTGTTGTGTTTTCCATGTGTTGCTGCTGCTGCTGCTAAGTCGTTTCAGTCGTGTCCGACTCTGTGTGACCCCATAGACGGCAGCCCACCAGGCTCCCCCGTCCCTGGGATTCTCTAGGCAAGAACACTGGAGTGGGTTGCCACTTCCTTCTCCAATGCATGAAAAGTGAAAAGTGAAAGTGAAGTTGCTCAGTCGTGTCTGACTCTTAGCGGCCCCATGGACTGCAGCCTACCAGGCTCCTCCATCCATGGGATTTTCCAGGCAAGAGTACTGGAGTGGGGTGCCATTGCCTTCTCCTTCCGTGTGTTAGTTTTGTCTTAACATCTGCTGAGCTGATTTGGAATGACCTGCTGCAGGGCTCTGCAGAAAAGCTTCTGAAATCAGACGAGTTGGCTGGTTTGCATGCCTGCATCCCTGGTACAGTCAAGTGTTTATTTACTGAGCATCACATGAGCAGACTGGAGATGAAGGAGAAGTCTAAAATCTCTCCGGGAGGAGACTGTGCCACCAGAATAGCAATCAGAAGTGAAGCAGAGAAATCGCTGACTTTAAAGTAGAAGCGAATGAGAAAACGCGTGTCTGGGCTGATATCATCTCCACTGGGCCACACAAATTTTCTGAAACCCTTTTCTGTACAAAGTGAGGCAGCTGGGGATAACGTAACCCACTCTCCACTTCTCTCCATGCCCTATCTCGTCTCTCCATGCCCTATCTCATCCCTCTGGGGAAAGGATGTAAGGCGTGTCCAACTGACCTTAGCCCTAAGCATAGAGAGGGCCACGCGGGGCACTGTGTGTGAGAGGCAGGGACCAGCCTCTGGTGCTCACTGCTCCGCTGGCTCAATGCGATGGAGCTGTAAACTGAGTCGGGCTCCCAGACCACAAGGGAGCATTCCAGGGCCAAGATTCAGATCTGCAGCTGTGTGCAAAGGGGAGCAGAGAATGCATGTCTGCCCCAAGCCCTTAGTGGCAGAGCAGCCCTTTTAGGAGAACACTGCTCTAGGACATGGGGAAGCGGATTCCCTGTCTGCTCTCTAGCTCATGTCCGGAGATCCTGGGAAAACAGGAGCAAGGAGGGGTGGGCAGAACAGGGATCTGCCATCCTGACTTAAATGCTTTCAGACAGCTCCAGAAGCCTCTGTTTAATACCCAACAACTGCTCTTTAATCTCTCGTTCCCCTGACCTTCGAGCATCCCCCTAATGTAACCAGCACTTAGTGAAGCCACCGTGGTTCCCTTAGGATAGTTGTACCAATTAAGTAATGTGACACTTGAGAGGTGGAAAGCTATGTATTTACTCCCAAACCAGAAGCTGGAGGGTTCTTAAAGATTTTAAGTGCAAAAAGAATCTCTCTGTTAAGAGTCAACATTAGTGACCATTGTTTGCTATTCAGAAAGGCCATCATAAGGCAGCTGCAGGCAAGACACCCTGGAGACCTCAGCGTGGGTGGGGGGAGATGGCAGGATGGGCCAGGATGGGGCCCTGCTCCCAGCACAGCTCCGACAGGAGGGGCTTGGGACCCTGGCTCCACCTCCTACTGCTCAAGCCGGGGGTGATCCTGAGCTGGTCACTTCATCTCTCTGCTCCTCACTCTACTCATTTGCAATATGGGGACAAAGATAGCCATCAACTGATGGAGAAAATTAGCAGAAAGAAAATGTTCCAGCCAATGTCATTAGGAGTCCCCAGAGGAATCTTGCGGTTGGATGCAAGAGCCTCTACCAGGGTCAGGGTGGTCCCTGAGCATGGGTTCTTCTGCCCAACACAGCCTCTACACTTGCTTCTGTCCCATTCTTTATGCGTTGCTGACAAAGATAGGAGACAGAAGGGGAGGTTTCTGGAAAGGGGAGGTGGCTGGGCTGGGCCAGCCTGGCTGGTGTCCCTGACAGTTGAAGGTGCTGGTCGGATGACAGACACCTCAGAGGAGGCTGTCTCAAGGCCATGCTATGCTGGGTAGAAATGATGAGCTTGCTGGTCGACCTGACATGTCAGAAGATGTGTTACTGCTGGAAAGTACAAAATAAGCAGAGTGTGGGTAACTAAACACTATTTTTATCGCCTTTCCGACACTCTCAGGCCACAGACAAAAGCTGCTGCCTAAGGGAGGATGGCAGGGAAATGTTTATTCAGAGCGAGGGGCAGCCTGAATATCAATGAGGCCCACAGGAGGTTGGCTGCGGGGGCTTCCAGGGGACATGGCCTGGCCACGGCCCCAGTCACATGGGGAGGCCTGGGGAAGGGGCAGGGAGAAAAGCCCCAAACTCAGCCCTGTCTCCTGCTGCCCTGGGGGAGGGCCCTGACTTCTATCTGCCCAGCCCACGTTCCTTATTTCTGTGGCACGGGGAACATGATCCTCTAGCTCTGGGCAAGTCCAATCTTCATGATGACAGTTCTGAACTCTTTTAGGGCAGGATCCTGATCTATGCATTCACCCTTCTCTTCCTGGTGTCCACATAATGGTGTGTGTATATAGCAGGCACTGGAGAACTACATCACAAAAGAAGGACTTATCCAAGGGCTTGCGAGGCATCCGTGAACAAAGCAGACAAAACTCTTGCCTTCATGGAACTTTGTTCGAACATCAAGAGAACAGTAAATAATAACAATAATAGTAATACACACAAATAATGAGTGGGGGAGACAGCAGGAGAACAAGAGAGAGAGGAACTTCTTGGAAAGCTGGCTACAGTGACATGGAGGTGGCCAGGATCTTCCCAAGTGAAAAAAGCAAAAATCAACCATAAAAGAACATGCTTAAAGAGGCATTAGGAGGCTGGGAGGGGGGCAACTTTTGAAAGAATGTTCAAGGCAGACTTTCAACGGAGAGGGTAGGATTTATGCAGAGGCTTAAAGGAGGTGAGGGAGCAGGCTGTGTGGATACTTAGGGGAAAAACATTTCAGGAAGATGGAGCTGCAGTGCAAAGGCCCTGCGGTGACGGTGTGCCTGGGGTGGCTCACTTTGCCAGTGGGGACCAACAAGAAGACCAGTGTGGACGGAATGGAGGAAGTAAAAGAAGGAAAAGCAGAAGACTCTCTCGGAAAAGGGGATGGGGGTTAGACCCCAAAACGCCTTCGAGAACCCTGGTTCTCAATGGGGCAGTGTCACCCCTCAAGGGACATCCTGCACGTCTGGAGATATCTTCAGTTGACACAGCTGGGGGTGGCGGGTCCTGGCATCTAGTGGGTAGAGGTCAGGGAAGTTGCTAACCTCCTACAGACTGCCCAGAAAAAATAAGTGGAAGTGTTAGTCATTCAGCAACTCTGCGATCCCACGGGCTGTAGCCCACCAGGCTCCTCTGTCCATGGGGTTCTTCAAGCAAGAATACCAAAGTGGGCAGCCATTCCTTCCTCCAGGGGGTCTTCCCAACCCAGAGATCAAACTCTGGGTCTCCCTCATTGAAGGCAGAGTTTTCCTTGGAGCCACAAGGAAAGACCCCCCAACTCTGCACAGGATGGCCCAGCAGATACTATCCAACCCAGTACGTCACTGAGTGCAAATCTAGATCATTGGAAGGACTTTGTTTTTAGTCCTGAGTGACTTGAGATTATTTGTTAAATGAATGAGCAACCCCACGCCTGCACCGATGATAACACAAATCCTAAGTCGGAAGGTGTTTCGTCTCCTTTAGAACCCTTTATCTTATAAATAGAGTCAGAATGAAAGAAAGGGGAACTTTCTTCCTGCCAAAAGCACACAGTGGAACTCCTGGCTAGGAAATGTCCTGCTTTATGTGCAACCTAAAAGGAGGCCAGCTGTCTCTGGCCTGGTGACAACAGAAGGAACTTCTTGGAAAGCTGGCTGCAGTGACATGGAGGTGGCCAAGATCTTCCCAAGTGAAACAAAGCAAAAATCAACAATTAAAAACATGCTTGCCAGGACCTGGGGGTGTGATGGGGGGGCCGGAGGAGACCAGCTCAGTATTTGCTTTTCCCCACGAGAAGACTGAGGGCAGGGGCCTCACTAGTGATTTCTTGAATGTTTTCATCTCTGATCTTCAAATCCTGGCCAAACCACTTCCAAAAACTGACAGTCTTGCCTTGGTTTCATGTGAGTGATTAAAGCATGGAGGACTCGAGGCCCCATTCCTGCCTCTGTGTTTGTGAATAATCAAAGGCTAATTAGCCACAGCCCCATGGGATGAGGAATTAGACGTGCAAGACATCTAAGAGGCTCTGAAAATAAAACTGTGCAGTGGATCTGACATGAATGTCAGCGGGGATCACTGGGGATGAGGTCAGCTGGGGCCAGGAGCCCAGAGCCTGGAGCCAAATGGGGGTGGATTTTTCCAGGGCTGGGCTGACCCTTTAGCTCACACCAAAGACGGAAAAGGACAGATGAGTGGCCGAGGTCCGGCCTTCCTCGGTCAGCTCATGGATCAATCACATCAAGGCAGTAAAAATCCAGAGGGGGCTTTGAGATGGGGAAGGCAGAGGAAGGCTCCCCAGGCTGGAGTCAAACCACCAGGGTTCAAACCCTGGCTCCTTCGCTTCCTGACTGTGTTAAATAGTCTAACCTCTTCGAGACTCATTTTCCTCATCTGTGAAATGGAACCAAACAGCAATAACTGGGAATTACTCTTGGAAATCACTTTGACTGGGAAGGGAAGGAATGGAGAAGACAGAATCATACTGATTCCAGGGTGCTGGACGCTGGACTAAATGTTTAGACTTATTATCTTGTTGAATTCTCATAACAACCCAATGTGGTATAGGGTGTCCCATTAAAAATATGTATTTGGCTGTGCCAGGTCTTTTTTTTTATTTTAATTGGAGGATAATTACAATACTGTGATGGTTTTTGCCATACATCAACATGAATCGGCCATAGGTATGCCAGTCTTAGTTGAGGCATGCGGGATCTTTTTAGTTGTGCCATGCAAACTCTTACATGTGGCATGTGGGATCTAGTTCCCTGACCAGGAATCAAACCTGGGCCCCTGCACTGGGAGCTCAGAGTCTTAGTCATTGGACCACCAGGGAAGTCTCGGGTGTCTCATTTTAATAAGAGAATGCTGCAATTTAGAGGGATGAAACCACCTCTCAGCCAGGGAGTGGAATCCTCTTTTCTCCATGTTCTGTTAGTGACACCACCACATACAGAGAACATGGAACTTCCCACGTGTGCTACCAGGCCAGGTCCTCATAACACACCTGAGAGCCAGCTATGAGCCTTGCTGCTCTGTTTCACAGAGGAGGAAACAGAAGCATATCCATCACTGCCCAAAATCTCCATCAGGAAAACAGAGCCCCCGAAGAAAAATTCAAACAAATGCAAAATGTGTTTTGGGTCACACGACAGCCTCCTAAGGAAGGATGGTGTCTTATCTGGGGGTGAGGGAGTGGGTGGGGGTACACTGTGTCCAGGTCAGTACCAAGAAGTTTGGGGCCCTGAGGTTCACTACAGACTAAGCCATTGCACATCACACATTGAGTCCGTGTGTTACTTAACCCTCACAACAAGTCTGAAAGTAAGTGAGCTAATTATTCCCATTTCATAGATGAGGCAGCTGAGGTTCAGGGAGGTAAAGTAATTTAAGCCATACAGCTGGTAAATGGAGATGTTAGAAGTTGAACCAGCTTGACTGACATGACCCTGGAGGCCCCTCAAAATGTGAAGACAGGAGTCAGTTGTCCTGAAAAATTATTCTGTTAGCAACTGTCTGATTTGGGGAGTCAGCCCCACCTGCTCTGGCCTCAGTCTTCATCCTATAGAGTAGAGGCTTGACAGAATATCCCTCAGCTCTGACCCCCTGTGATGCCCTTTGCAGACCTTAAAGTGGTGCTTCTCAAGGTAAATGCTGTAACTGACCTCAGGGCCTTTGCACTTGCTGCTCTCAACACCTGGAAACAATCTCCCCCTAGATATCCTCATGGTTTACTCTTCAGGAAACTGCTCAGAAGACATCTCCAAGAACCTCCCCTCAGTCAACAATAGGCATTTCCTATCCCTATTATTATGTTCCTTCCTGTGCCATTTATATCCCGGATGCTGTATATTTGCTTAGTAGCTGTGTCCTCCATCTAGAATGCAGGCTACTTTATTGCTTGTGTTCTATAAACACTCCCTAGTACCTAACAGGAACCGGGTAAACATTTGTTGCCTATGCACCTCAAGTGCTCCAGAGTGAGAAAGCACGGTTAACCCCACCACCACAGTGGAATCCAGCTACATGCAATTGGCAGCCTGGCCGCCATGTTTAATGAGCCCAAGTGAGTTGGAGAAGACAGTAGACAGAGTGGGAGTGGGGCCACAGTAAAGCAACAGCCAGACTGCACAACCGAAATAGGCTAGAGGATTCTATGTGCACCAAATACCATTCATGCCTCTCCACCCTGTGAACCAGCTCTTCCTCAAGGAACATACAGAACAAACCACTGCCAAACACCATTGGGTTTAATTACTCAGGTGATTTTAACAGTGCAGCAGACTTTAACCACAGGCCACACCGCTGCAGAGAGAGGCTGAAGGCAACTTCCACGAGCTTCCAGTCCCCTTCCCATGGTTTTCTAACTTGAGATCATGGTATCTAAGTTCGATTTAGTCTTGACTCAGCCACGGCAACTCTACCACTAAGGTCTAGGGGAAGTGGCTGTAATTTTCCCCCTGCAGACATGGAAGCAGGACCATTCTTGCTGGATCTCCCTGACTGCCAAAGCACAGCCCTATCCCTTATAAAAAGGGAAGTCTGCAGACAGAGATGCAGCTCTTAGAGAAAGCTTCAAAAGGACCAGCAGCACGGCAAGGATGTTGCTCTCCCCACAACCCGTGAGGCACCAAGACCCGGGAGAAGCCATGTGTCGCCTCTTTCCAAGCCTTCTTCAAAGCACGTACCTAGGCAGCAGGAATGAAAGCTGGCTGCCCAGGCTTTCTTTTAATGAGATGAGAGGTGAAGTTCAAAAATAACTGTGCAAAGCCTCATAGGGAAATACCAGATGACACAAGGACAATCCGGTGACCAAATGCATAGAAGGGGTGGGGAGCCCACATCTAAATCAATAACCAGGTCAGGCAGGATGTGGGGGTCAAAACAGTAGCTTAGAAGCTAAGAAAGTGATCCAATTGACCTTGGATGGCTCGGTAAGAATTTCAGTGGAGCTGTTTCCACTCTCCCAACCAAAATGCTATCTTTGCGCAAGTGTGCAGTGATTCCATGTCTAGGGATTTAACCTTCAGGGTTGCTTGCACTTAAGTAAAATGTCACATACGCGGGGAGGATTGTTACAGCCGAGTTTGTAATTGCAAGAGGCTGGAAATAACCCCAGCCCTCATCAGCTGTGGCCTGGATAAGTAACTTGGGCTATGCTGATGCAACTGGAACACCATGTGGCAACAGAAAGAATGAGGTGACTCTACAGGAACTGAAACAGGAGAGTGATGAGGTACACAGATCAGTGAAAAAAGCAAGACACAGAACAGAGCTGCAGTTACTTGGTGCTTGGCTCAAGGCACTCTAGCCATGGCTCGAGCCTGACTGACTCTCTAAGATTGAATTCCAGTTCTCTCTCTCCAGCTGTGGGACTTGGGGCAGGTTACTGTACCTCTCTGGGCCTCAGTTTCTTCCTTCATCACCTGGACTATTGATAAGTAGCAATATATCTAAAACACGCATGCTCAAGGGGTGATATTATTCCCCCCACCCTGCCAATGGGCAAACGCTAACTCAGAGGATGAGGTAGTGAAAAAAATCTTAGCTATGACAACAGTGTGTGGTCCTCCAAGGCTCAGCCCTACCTGATCAATCTTATCCCTTATTATTTAATTGCTCTCACTAGGGAGAATTTAAATTAAATTAAATTTTTCTTCCTGGGAGGGTGCTAATGAAAAAAAAGGTTGAGGAGCCCTGATCTAAAGTACTCAGCAGCATGAGGCAAATGGGAATGACATTTACCTTGCAACGTTGCTGTGAGGCTTGAACGAAGTGTGAGCTGCAGAGGCCATACCGGGCTGTCTTTTCATCCAGATGCTGAATACTAATATCAATGCCCATTTCTCAGATGACAAGTGTGAGGTCCAAAGAAGTGACGGGAGTAGGCCAAAGGTCAAGAGCAGAGCCAGGGGTGTTTACCTGGTCTCCCTGACTCAGAGCTCCCACTCAGTGCCCTAGTGGGGCTCAGAGACCACGGGGTTCAGGTGTTCATGAAGCTGCCCTGAAATCTCAGTCTGGGGTTGCCTGGTCCACCCATGCCTGGACACCCAGATGTGTTCCCTCCATCGAGCATCAGTGCAAGATGGCGAGTCCAGTCCAGGGATCGGGGTAGCAGATGGCCAGGAACTCCCAGCATGTCCACCATGAGGAAGCCTTAGAGCTGCTGTTCCTTTGCCCACAAACTGGCCTCTTGTGAGTCCCAGCAGACATTTCCTACTGACCTGAGCACTGAGAACAGCTCCGCCTGCCATGAGCCATGATCTGCACCAGTTGTTTGGACAAGAGTGGTAGAAGGGAGTACGTTTGCTTTTCCTGCCAGCTGCTAGAAAGCCTGGAGCCAAATCTCCGGTTCCCCTACAAGCGAGGTCTTCATGGCCTGAGTTTCACCGTCAGTTCTGACTCCAAGTTAAGGCCCCAGCTTCGTATTTCCTTCCTTTGGCCTCATTTTAATCCACACAATCTTCCTTTGTTTTATCAACTGCTACACCCTCCCTAGAACAGGCAGGGGTGTGAAGAGATCAGTCAGCACACATAGAACTCCAAGAGGCTCCAGAAAAAGCCACCGCTGGCAGAAGAACTCGTGGGACCATGTCGCCCAACTCCCTGGAGCCTTCTGAGGGAGGTTGGGAAGACGGGGGGCTGGCCCTTGGCCTTGGAGTGGTCAGGAGGAGAGGCAGGGTGCAGAGAAGGTCAAGGGAAGAGTAGGGAAGTGTATGTATGGAGAGGAAAAGGGAGCATTAGCCACAGGGTCTCAATAGACTGATAGCCCACAGCACCCTGGTTTCTTCATTCATTCATTCAAGACCTACCATCGCAAAGCACTGTGTCCCCTGCACAAGATACAATGATGAACTAGAAAATGACGGGGTCCTTTGCCCTCATGAAGATTATACTTCATTCAGAAATCAGCAACTCTACCTGCTGGGCCCAGTCTGGCCTGCCAGCTGCTTTGTGTGAAGTTTCATTGGAACCCAGGCGCACCTGTTCATTTACATGTCGTCCACAACTGCTGGAGAGCGACATAGCAGCACTGAGGAGTTGTGGCCGAGGCCATCTGGCCCACAAAGCCCCAAATATTGACTATCTGGCTCCTTACACAAAGTCTGCCCAGCCCACATTTTATTTGTGAGTACTTAAAAATGCTTAAACCAATGAAAATGAAATTCTGATGCCCTCTTGAGACCCCAGTATTCTCTTCTATTAAATTGGCACAATAAGCATGCCATTGCAGGGATTCAATGGGAGAATGCATAGAAGCTCTCAGAAATAAGCCTAGAACACAGGCACCCACCATACTTGTTTATTCTCCTTATTACTGATAACTACAAAGGCTGGGAGTAAGAAGAGGAACAATTTCACTCCAACACGTCTTTAAAATACGTTCAGCCTCTTCATTCTGATTCCAGGAATCAGTATGACTAGTTGATCTACGTAATAGAGGCATTTTTCCAGGATATTTCACTCTGTTCTTGATTTTAAGATGAACATATTTTTTTCTCATTATTTTAACATTTCTGAAATTGAGGTTTATCTTAAAGTCACTGTGTACATATGATTTGTTAATTCATATTTGTTGAGGATCAGTGATGTAGCAGACATTCAGGATATAAGAACAAACCATCTATGTGAACTATACATATATATAAATATATGTGTAAAAATGCTTTGGCCACCTGATGCAAAAAGCCGACTCATTGGAAAAGACCCTGATGCTTGGAAAGATTGAGGGCAGGAGGGGATGCGGGTGACAGAGAATGAGATGGTTGGATGGCATCACTGATTCAATGGACATGAGTTTGAACAAACTCTGGGAGATAGTGAAAGACAGGGAAGCCTGGCATGCCGCAGTCTATGGGGTCACAAAGAGTTGGACTCGGCTTAGCAACCGAACAATAAGAACGTGTACAAATATGTATTGTGCTTAGTTGCTCAGTTTTGTCCGACTCTTTGCAACCCTGTGGACTGTACGCATCAGGCTCCTCTGTTCATGGGATTCTCCAGGCAAGAATACTGAAGTGGGTAGCCATGCCCTCCTCCAGGGGATGTCCCCAATCCTGGGATCGAACCCAGGTCTCCTGCATTGCGGGGTATGCCTATATATACAGTCCAAAAGACATAATGTCAGGTTTGCATGGAGTTTACATGGGAATGGGGGAGGCAGACAGCGCCAGCACACAGTAGGTCAGTTGCTAATAACAGCCACACAGAAGAACAAAGCAGAGAGGAGGGACAGAGAACAGTGGAAGTTTGTAGTTTACAAGTGGTGCTGTGGGGATGGGTTCCCCCAGGAGGTCATCTGAACCAGGGGAGGGAGTGAGCCTCCCGGAACTTGGCGCGCAGGGCTCCAGGCAGAGGAAATGGCAGATGTAGGCTCAGATGCAGAGATGCACATCCTTAGCTGTATGTCTTTTTCCCCTCTCCCCTCACTAAAGCCGTTACTAAGGGCTTGTTCTCCGCGGATGGGTTACAGAAGCCCCGTGTGGGTAGCACAGGTGTGGTGTGAAATAATGGACCCCGGATTTGGACTGGGAAGGGGAAAGCGCTCAGTGACCGTAACACGTTTCATTTCAGCTGACTCCTGCTCTCAGCTCCTTTGAAACTAGCTGACATGTGCTCTTGGCCCTAAACCTGCTGTAAACCTACGTCCAAATGCATCATCTGCCAAAACCTAGTAAATCCGCAGGTTAAGGGTTTTTTTTTTTCTCTCCCAAAAGTCCTGGGAACTGGATGGGTTGTCATTGAAGTTGTAGGACCAGTTAAGCAAGTCCCAGTTCCTTCTCTGCACCTGGCCAGTAAAACTGAGTGAGGAAGTGTCTGTTTCCACCGAGTGTTCACAGAGCACTCAGAGAAAAGTAAACCGAAGTGTGTACATGTCCCCCAACTTTGCAGAGGAGAGGAGAGGACAGGGTCATGAGGTCGTGGCTCTGACCTTCTTCCGCAGGGATTCCTGGCAAACTCACCCAGAACAGAGCCACAAATCCAGAAAAGGCAGGGTCACGGCGTCTGGGTGGCTACGAGGTCTTGATCCCAAGCCCACATGCCCTTTCAGTCACACTTTTCAGTGTCATCGGCAGGTACACCCAGTCACCCTGTGTGCTCCCCCATTGTACATGACTGACTCCGAAGCTCATCCATTTCCTGGCATCAGGACCATCTGGGACAGGGGTGCAGCTCATTTCTCAGACTGGGGTTCAAGCTCACATGTCCAATGTGAGTATAAATCTGTGGTCGCTAATCTATTCACTTCCTCTGATTCCCGAAAACAACGTCCTTCTGGATTATTGATGACGGCAGATGAGAATGTGCATGTGTGTGTATGTGTGTGTGTGTGTCTGTATCTTACAGGGGTCAGCTTTTGTTTCCTGGGACATTTATTTATAAAACAGAATACCTTTTTTGCTGAACAGGTGAAGTGTTGCTCTACTAAAGCATTCATAACTAACATGATAGGCTCTGGCTTCCTGAGAACTTTTATTTCCAGATGAAAATAGCCAGATCTGGAAACCACACATGTGAGAAACAGTCAGTCCTGTGTGCCAACCCTCTTCCTACAGATACTCAGGCAGCCATGGGGAGCCAGGTAGGGGTGCTTACTCATTGCTTCGAACCTGGCTATGCTCACCCGTCACTCCTCGGGCCTTGGATAAGGCTAGCTGTGGTGGTGGAGGGTGGGGAGGGGGTGCCCTCTCTGGCCAGGGAAAATTGCTGTGTTAAGCCCCTTCCCCGACACACAAAGATGGAAGTACTCCTGAGACAGGGGACAATTATAAAGTCAGTCCAGAGGGGTTTTGAGAGCCAAAGGGCAAATGAAAGCTCTTCCCTCTCCCTTCCATGTAGGTGTCTCTCCAGAGAACTTACCAAGTCATCCTCCTGTTAGGAGAAAACATGTGGTGGTTTTAGGGGCTGAACATTTGTTTCCCACTCAAATTCATGTTACAATCCTAATCCCCACAATGGGAGGGCTTTGGGAGGTGATTAGGTCATGAGGGTGGGGCCCCCATGAATAGCATTAGTGCCTTTTATACAAGGGACCCCATGGGAGCTCCTGCCTTCTTCCTGGCATGTGAGAACACAATGCAAAGTCTGAGGCCAAAGATAAGGAAACTGTGTTGCCTCCTGAACTCGGACTTTCAGACTTCACAACCGTGAGAGATAAAATGTCTGCTGTTCATAAGCCACTCAGTCTCTGTTGGAACAGCCCAAGCTCAGACAGGTGGGGGTAGATCATAGGTGCATGTGAATGAAGAGAATTCAAATGGAGGTCATTGAGGAGGGGAAAAGAGTGAAAGAATGGGGGGAAAACGTGAGAAGTGGAGAGGAAGAATGACGGAGGAGAGAGAACACTCGAGAGAACAAACATCCAGACCACACAGGATTTTTACTGACTTTTAAAACTAAACTCCAAGTAGAATACAATGCCTCCAGATGTGTGTGTTTCACTTTATGCAGTACAGGCACTTCTGAAACACTGGCTATGAGCAGAATTTTTTAAAAGCCCTTTTGTATACACCTTTGAAAGCTCACAACTTGCAGGTATCCCTCTGCCTTGGTCCATTTGTGCTGCTGCAAGAAAAAACCACAGACTGGGTGTCTTTAACAACAGACACTTATTTCCCAGTTGTGGAGGTGGGTGAGTCTGAGATCAGGGTGCCAGCATGGCAGTGCTGGTGAGAGCCACTTCCTGGCTTGCAGACGGCTGCCTTCTTGCTATGTCCTCACACTGTGGACAGAGAGCTTCCTTTACTTATGAGGACAGTAATCCCAACACAAGGAATCCACTCTCACGACTTCGCTGAACCATAATCACCTCCCCAATACTCCATTTCCAAATACCATCCCATTGCATATTAGGGCTTCAACATATGAATTTGCAAGGAGGCAGGGGTTACAGACGTTTAGTCTACAACAATATCTCCAAACCATTCACAAGGACAACGATCCTTTGGGGAAATGGAACATCAGTCCCCAGTCTTTAAAATGTATCCTCTTAGCCCCTGAGTTTCCAACTCATAAATGTTCTTACTTTCATGAAGCCAAAGGATATTAGAGGCATGTACTCCAGCCTCCTCATTATACAGAGGAAGAGTCTAAGGCCCAGAGAGGCAGGGATTGACCGAGGTCACACGGATGAAGTGAGTCACAGCTGAGTCTTGAAGCTGAGAGTCTGATCTCTTTGGTGCTACATGTCCGGATGGTTACTCACTTGTGCTGCCTGAAATAAGTGGGCCAGTGCCTGGGGCCTGGGAATCCGTTAGTTATATGAGCCTGTAGTTTTAACGTCCTATTTTCTGGATGTCAAAACTACATCACTAGGGTGTTTCTCTTTTTCATTACAGCAGTGATCCCTATTTTATTTATATTTTGCATCAAAATGATTTAAATCAAATGTGCTTGGGCACAGAGGAAAATTTGACCTGAAAGAGGGTTTCTGTGGCAGAATGAGAGCCAGAAGATACTTATTTCCTGCCTTTCTGAGACCAGCAACATCCTGGTACAACGGGATCCATCAATATATCTTTCAAAAGGGTTGCTCTGCACAGTGAGGTGGAAAATCTTTCCAATGACTGTGGCCCATTTGTAATTCTGCCCTGAATAAAAGAAGGGATTGATCGGGGCTTGGATGGCTTCCATGCCCAGGGGTCTTCCTGCACCCTAGGAGGTTGAGTCTATAAGTGGGATTCAATTGGGCAGTTGCTCCTGGAGGGAGTGCCCAGCAGGGGTGAGGATGGCCTCTGAAGAGTGAGCAGTGATGGGCAGATCATGCTCAGCCTTCATCTGCCGGGTCTGCAGAGGGGTTGATGCCTGGAAGTCTCTAAAATAAAGAGGCTCACAAGGGATGACAGGGAAGGCTTGCCATTGGGCATTAGACACGGCAGATGCACTGCCCCTCTGGGTGATATCCAAGGCAGGGTCGGTGTAATGGAGCCTCAGCACGTCCATCAGCCAGTCTGCTGGCATCACTTAAGAGTCCACAGCGGGCCGTGAGGAGTGGGAGAGCACAAAGGCTCTGTAACAGGGCAAAGGGGTGTTGGGGGTTGAGAAGGGTGGCCCATTCCTCCAGACATGTCCATGACTCCAACCTCCCAAAATGGCTGCCTACATCCTGGGCGCTCCGTTGGCTGGGAGACCAGGAGGCCAGAGTTCAGTCTTAGACACCTCTACTCACTATCATCCTTTGAGTCATCAACTTCTCCCTCTGGGCCGTGCTCTTGTTTCCTACAAAACTGGGGCTGCTTATTTTAGGGGAGTGGTCTTTGACTTGGGGGAGCAGGGCAATTTTGCCTCCCAGGGGACATTGGAAATACCAGGAGACATTTTTGATTTCCGCAACTCAGGGAGGAAGGGTCGGGTGGTGCTGCCTTCTAGCAGGAAGAGGCCATGTTGCTAAACATCCTAAAATGCACACAGCCCTCTTGCCCCACACAACAAAGACCCAGATCAGTATGTCAGCAGTGTGTCAGAGTTGACAAAACATGCCTCAAAAGCTGCTATGTGCCATCCCTGGACTATGAAAAGTGGGGCACAGCCCAGAAGGGGCAGGCCCTTCTCCCTACAGAGCTCCTGCCCTTGACCTGCTCCCCACCCACCGCCTACGAGGTGGGGGAGGGCTCCACTATACCCACCACTGCTCCCCCCGGCTCCTCTAAGGTGGCTGGGGTGCAGAGAAGAATGAAGCTCCATCCGCCTCCTCACAGGCTGGTTTAGTCTTAAGACACCTGCCCATGTTCCCGCAAACCAACCCAAAGACGCCCTCAATCCCTAGCTTCCTTCCCACTTCCCAGGCACGTGAACTTGACGGAGACCCTTCTCTCATCCAAGCACCAACTTTGTGATAAATGGAATTATAGATCCTAATTCAAGCCTGAGGTGCTGTGAGTTGTAGAAATCAGCATCCCTCCCAGTGCCTGGAACACAGGAGAGGCTCAGTAAATGGAATTCATTATTTTCTGCAGGGAAAATAATGCCTATTTCCTCTAACAGCCGTGAGGATTACAGGTAAAACAGGAAACGTGGTCAGCACGGTGCCTCCTGCCACGGCTGGTGCCAAGTGAATCTGGGTGGATGGGGACAGAGGGATGCAAACATGAAGGACAACAAGAAATGAAGGTTCATGGAAAAGCAAAGGTCCACTCAGAGCCCAGCATGAAGGAGAGCTCTAAAGGTATTTTCCCAGTGGAGGCTCAGGGAAGCACAAGGGGTCTACACCAGGGTTTCTCAGCCTCAGTATTACTGGCGTTTGGGGGCAGATGGTTGGGGAGCAGTCTACACACTGTAGGATGTTGAACAGCATCCCTGGCCTCCACCCACCAGATGTCAGGAGCATCTCTCACTCTGCATCCCAGCTATGACAGCTAAAACTGTCTCTGGACTCTGCCAAGCATCCTCTGGGGGCACCATGACCCCCGGTTGAGAAGTGCCTGACACACAGCGGGCCCTCACTCAACAACTACCTGCTGGCAAGGGCTGAGGCTCGAGGGCACGGGACTGAGCCACCCCCGCCTGCCTTCGCTGCTGCAGCCCGGCTCTCACTCATGATGAATGAGTGGAGAGAGGTTGTCCAGGGAAGACACCAGCTGTTTCTCTGAAACCATTGGACAGTGCATCATTTGTGCTGTGCCTTGTGAAGACGGCAGCTTTTCTGAGAAACTATTTTTCCAGCCCTGAAGATTTCATGTGGAGACCGCAGTAAATACCCTCCCACTCAACCTGCCTCTTGTCCCTCTCCTTCCAAAGGGATCCTTCTCATTCCAAATGGTTTAATCTCCCTATTTTGTGGATGAGCCACTGCAGTCGAGAAGATGAAGAGGTATGGAGTTAAGCTGTGGGTTTGTGGTTTGGGCTTAGAGTTGGCAAAACCCATGCTTCTCTTTAGCATCTGAACATAACCCTTAGAGGATGCTTAGGGAGGTTACGGAGAGAGAAAGCAAAATGCATAGGTTCACAGGTATATATATGGGTGGAGGGACCCCAGGGAAAAAGGAGAAGCAGGGAGAAATGTGATGTGAGCTCAAAGGCAGCTGGGTTGGAGGCTGGTGGCAGGAACTTATCACCTCTATGATGATAGGATTAGATGAGCTGCAACTGAACTGAATTACTGGATACTTCGTCTTCCTCTTGTCCCAATTCCAATCCCCCACCCAGCTCTAGGTCTCCCTTGGCTCCATCCACTTCTCTCCAGCTCCTCCATTACTTGCAACCGGAGGAGAACTGCAGATGTCTGACTGAGCCTCGTCACAAACTTTACCTGCCCATCCATCCCTTCTCCCACTGGCAGCCAAAGAGATCCTTTGAAAAGACAAATCAGATGCTACTCCTTCACTTAAAATCATTCCAATTCTCCCTATTTTTCTGAAGATAAAGACAGAATTCTGACTACAGCCTGCAGAGCCTTGTAAGACACAGCCCCTGCCCTCCTCCTCGGCCCCTCTCCACTCTCTCCTGCTTCTTGGCTTTCTCTCTAGTCATTATGAGTGGCAATGAATTCCTACTGAGCCCAGGACCTTTGCACATGCTGCTTCCAGTCTCCGCATCCTTGCTTCAGCTTAAATGTCACTTTCCCAGGGACACTCTGCCGCCCCTCCCTGGTCAGGCTTCATAGTGGAAACCCTCAGGACGCTCAGCCTCACTTCACCACACTTATCAGTGCCTTGCTCAAGGACTGACATCTGTCTCCAAAACAGACGGTGACACTGTCTGAGGCAGAGAGGGAATCTGTTTTGCCCACTAACATGACTTTGCTCTACACAGTTTCAGTGCACGTTTACAGAATAAATAAATGTTTAAACGGGGGAGGAAGAGACAGGCTTGCTCCAAGTGTGGGCAAAGTGTCCCTTCCAGGGGTCACATCCCACGGCTCCATTCCCAGACACCGTTAGGGTAGAAATGGGGCCAGGCAGAGCATGGTATCTGCCTGCCTGCACAGACTATAGCTGACCCTTCCCTCTCCACCTTACAAGCTGCCCCTCTTCCAGCCGTGGTCACATGAAGATGGATCCTGGCTCCTGGCCCCCAGCCCTCCATGAGAAGAACCACCCCTCAGTCCAGGATAACCAGCCCCTGCAAATCCACCCACTGTCTCATCAACAACAACAAATTGTCAGGTCCCTACTGCCTGGGCCATGGAAAGGCGATGTGGACTGTGAGCTCCAGGAACCCAGCAGCATCTGATTCACCTGGGGGCTGGCTGGAAATGCAGACTCCCAGGCCCCACCCTGGACCTGCTGAATCAAAATCTGCACCTGAACAAGAGCCTGGGGGTATGGGGTGGGGTGGGGATTGGTGTTAAAGTCTGAGAAGGCCTGGGCTCCTGGGAAATCCCATGGACAGAGGAGCCCAGTGGGCTACAGTCTATGGGGTCACAAAAAGTCAGACACGACAGAGCGACTGAGCAACAACAGAGTGGGCTCCTCAAAGCCACAGGGGGTGGGGGCTGTTAGACTGTGGCTCTCCCTCCCGCACCCCCACTTTCTGATGCAGGAGGCCAGGGGCGTGGCAGGAAAACCTGCATTTGTCTCAGGTACCCACGTGGTACTGATGCTGCCTGTCCACGCAGGACCATGTTTTGAGAACAACAGCTTTGCAGCCTTGTAGGGGTCCAGGAAGAGGTCAGGGGGGATCCCAGGAAGACAAGTGTGAGCTGAAGCTCACCTGACAAGAAGGGTTTGAGGGGCAATCCAGACAGAGGGCGCTGCAGGGGCAAGACTCAGTAGCATGAAAAAGCAAGGTGTGCTCAGGGAATGTCCTTCATCAGCTGGGTGGGGGGAGATGGGGGAGGCAAGGGGACGGGAGAGAAGCAGAGGGGACCTGGAGGCCACAGAAACTCTGCTTCCCCTCGGTCTGCAGGATCTGTCGTGGTCCAGCCCCGTGGAGGATGGACTGAAGCATCCTCAGTGATCACCGTGTCACCATCAGCTCACCCAACACTCACGGGGTTCTAGCCACGCCCCAAGCCTTGTCCTGAGGCCTTACATGCCTTAACACATTTTTCTTTCCTTTTCAACTTTTAAAAGTAAATAATTATTTATTTTTAAAGAAACAAAGATTTATGTAAGCCTTCCCTGGTGACTCAGTGGTAAAGAATCTGCCAGTCAATGCAGGAGACACAGGTTTGATTCCTGATTTGGGAAGATCCCACATGCCATGGAGCAACTAAGCCGTGGGACACAACTACTGAGCCTGTGATCTAGACCCCGAGAGCCACAGCTGCTGGGCCTGTGATCTAGACCCCGAGAGCCACAGCTACTCCTGTGATCTAGACCCCGAGAGCCACAATGACTGAAGCCCATGTGCCCCAGAGTCCACGTTCCGTAAAAGAAGCCGCCACACTGAGAAGCTCGTGCCCAGCAACTAGAGAGTAGCCTCTGCTTGCCACAACTAGAGGAAAGCCTGCACAGCAACAAAGACCCAGCCCAGCCAAAAATAAAGAAAAATTAAAACAAGTTACAAACTCACAGAAACTCACCAAGATATTCCAGGGAGGGCCATGATCCTTGGCCCAGCATCCCGCATAGTGACATCATATGTAAGTGCAGTGCTGTGTCAGAGTCCGACAATGAACATCAGCCCAGTACTGCTAATCAGACCACAGGCCTTAGTTAGGTTTCAGATTTTCCTTGCACTCATTTGTGTGTGTGTGTGTGTGTGTGTGTGTGTGTGTGCGTGTGTTGTTTAGTATTGATTCCTCACCACAACCCTATAAGATCTCATTTTGCAGATGAGGAAACAGAGGTACAGAGAGACTAAAACTTGCACAAGGAAGGCAGGATGCAGAAATAAATTCCTGAAGTCTAAAGTTGATGCTCCTTATTGCTTCTCTGGCAAGTTCTGGTATTTACACAAGTTCTCACGGATCAGGGATGTTCCCAGGGGTATTCATATCTGAGAAGGACTGCTGGGTGCCACATGGAAACTCCAGGCCTGTCCTAAGGGACCAGGTTTTTTGGGAAAGGGCCCAGTGGCCGAAGTCGAGCAGAGAAGCTGGAGGAGAGGGCCATGGCCACAGATGCCCTGCCCCGGTGGGTCTGAAGCGGTCTCACTCTGGCTCAAAGGTGTTCCTGTCTGCCAGGTCTGCCCCCGGTACCTGGTCTGGTGATGTTCACAAGGCTGCCCTCGGCTGTCTGCCAGCATCAGGACCAGACAGAAATCTGCTGTTTCACATCTCAGCCCCTTCCCTGGCGCCTGGCAACCCCACAGAGGCCTGCTTGTGAGGGCAGGAAGCAGGAGCCTGGTCTGCTTGGCCAAAATCTTGGCCTCTGGCTGCTGGGGCTAGGGTGGGGGTGGGCAGGGGCGGGGAGAGGGGGCACACAGTGAGGCCTTACAGCACGGAACAAGGCCTCCCTCTCCAGCAGGGCCTCCAGACGCCGCCTCGTGGGCAGCCACCCACCAGACAAGGCTCCTCTTTGCCGCTACTTTTATGGCACGTGGGGCTTCTTGGAAGGGAACGTTCCTTGTGCTTATAACTCTGTAAGGATGATCTGTGTGTGCAGACAGGGACTACCCAGACCCACAGACGTTGCTTGATTTCTAGCCAGAGAGGTGGGGCTGTGGGTAAATTCTTTCCTTCTTCAACGTGGCACTTTGTTCATATTGCTGTAATGCTGCTGGTATAGTTAGGTAAAAAAGGTTTCCTTTCATTAAGGGAAAAACAACTCAAACCATAGGGGGAAAAATGTTTTAAAAAATCCGCTATGGTATTGGGAACAATTCTGCCTCCATGTGGAGCAACTATTGTCAGAGATCCATCAGTAAGCTCGTCTCTTAACCTCTCCAAGCCTGTTTCCCCAACTGGAAAGTGAAAATTAGACTGGAAGGATCTACCCCAGATGGCTAACCCACAGAGCTCTGTATGGGAAAGAGTGAGATTGAGGGGTTAAGGGGGGGGGGTCTCTTCTATTCTGTCCAGAGATTCCAAACGCTGCCCCAGCAGGGCGAGTCACTGAGTCACAGTCGTTGATCTGGGAGCACTGGACAGGGCTTGTCCAGCCCAGAGAAGATGAAAACCCAATTGTCTAAAAATGTTCTACAGGCCAGAGCAAACTGCTTGATTTACTACTTGCTAGTTTTGACTTCTAAGCAGACTTTGTCCAGGAGTCATTTCAGGAGCTCTCTGTAATCCTTGGATCAGGAGACAGAACGCTCTGTAGTGACAGGCCCCGAGGTAATGAACCATGGTCCCTGAGTGTCCACCAGCTCCCCACTCCCTGGCAAGGAGCCTGATGGGGCTCTGACTGAGCCTCCCATCCATCGCTCACACACCAGCACCTTGGGCGCCACAGAGGAGGGAGTGTGCAGTCAGCCCACCCCAGTTGCACACTGGCTGAGTCAAAGTCACTTTTAAAGCCCCCTAGAAACTACTAGATTCTATATCCCAGAAAATGTATTGCAGGTTTCCCTCAGAGCACCAGAGGTTCCTCTCTCAACACCACCCCCAACCCCCACCACTATGAATTGTTTCTCCACGAATGGCATTAATGTGTCTGCTCTTACTTTAGGGGAGAGGAGACAGACACACAATTAGTTTAGAGCAGCATGTGAAACCAAACTGCAGTTTATACCACCCCCCCCCACCCATAAATGGTAAGCCTGCCATGAAAGACAGAAAAGCCAGAAAACCACTGAACTAGAGCTAGAGGATCAATACCTACTGTGAGGGAGGGGAAATTTTATCAACCAAAGCTTACAGAATGATCACAACTGATATTAGACAAGGCTCTGAGTTTCCTGGTGGCCTAAGCAAAAAGGGATGCCTTCAGTTACACGACTCACAATCCGATACCCAGAAGCTCAAAGAAACAAGAAAAACTCAGTCCTGGGGCGATGTGCCTGAAAGGGGTGAGGGAGGGAGGAGCCAGTGGGCAATCAAGTCCAGAGGTCAGTGGGAGCTTTGCCAAGGAAGGGCTTTTGGCTCACACTTCAAGTGGCATGAAAGCCAGTGGAAGGCTGAGTGCAGAGACATGACCTCATCCAACTCGTGATTTAAAAGAACAGCTCTCCGGAAGCTGAGCTGAGAATATCTGCTGAGGGGTGGGAGTCAGAGAAGGGGAGGGAGAAGAAGCAAGCAGATGTGGAGGCTAAAGCAAAGTGCCAGGCCAGAGATGGTGCACAGCCTTAGAATAACACCAGAGTACTACCTACCAGGCTTGGCACACTCTGAACTCATCCCTCCATTCAGTCCCAGCCCAGGCCTCTTTCCTTCCATCTTCTCCCTTCAGCTACATTGGTCTCCATCCATTTCTCGCTCTGTGTGCCCTGTGTGTTTGTCACTCTGGGCATCTGCACCCCTCATCCTTTAAGCGTTCTCTCCTTCCCAGTACCCAGTCACAGCGGGTCATTGTTGCAGTGTTGGTGCACATTTTAGTGGGTTGATTCTGGCCCATCTCTCCACCATCTTGGTCATCTCATGAAGACCGAGACATGCCTTCCACTGCATCTCCTCCAGCACCACAGCCCAGGATCTGACACATAACAGCCGCTTAATAAATTCTGAACCCTCTGAGGCAGACACAGAACGATTCCTAGGTTAGGAGATGGAAGCTCACAAGGTCACCAACCTGTTGGGTGGATCCCTGGTCTGCCTCTGAGGCCAGTGCCCTTGACTTTTATATCCAATTGCTCTAAACTCAAATCAGAATATCTAGCCTGGATCTTTCTCTGCAAGATTTTTCTTTTAATTTTAAACTTTTTAGTTTGTATTGGGGCATATCTGATTAAAAATATTGTGATAGCTTCAGGTGAACGGTGAAGGGGGACTCAGCCATACATAGACATGGATCCCTTCTCCTCGAAGCTCCCATCCAGGCTTCCACATAACGTTGAGGAGAGTTCCACGTACCATACAGTCCTTGCTGGCTATTCATTTTATTTTAACATCAAAAACATTTTATATTGGGGTATGGCTGGTTAACAATGTTGTGGTAGTTTCAGATGAAGAGTGAAGGGACTCAACCAAACTTATGCATGATGTTATTCATTTTAAATACAGCAGATTACTCTGCAAGATTCTTACCACTGAATTAAATCAAGGTCTCTGGGCTTTGATATGGGGCCAACAAGAATGTGATGACAACCTGCAAGACTCAGAGAAGAGGGTTAGGAAGCTGCAGCCGGACATGAGTCAGGCCCCAGCAGAGAGCGAGAGCAAAGCGAGATTAAGCAGGATCCCACCTGGCTGGCTGGCCTTACTGCTGCCATCTTCCACGACTCACAACACAAACTGTCCTCCCTTCAGTACACAGCCTTTATCTTATCAATTTTCTAGGTTGTAGCAACCAACAGTGGAACCCACAGGAAATTAAGCGTATTGACTCCGTCTTTGGATATGACATGGAGAAGAGATATTTACACACATCATCTGGGCCTAGGGGACTGGAGATTTTTGGCAGCCAGTATTTACTGAGTTTCGGAGAAGGCAATGGCACCCCAGTCCAGTACTCTTGCCTGGAAAATCCCATGGATGGAGGAGCCTGGTAGGCTGCAGTCCATGGGGTCGCTAAGAGTCGGACACGACTGAGCGACTTCACTTTCACTTTTCACTTTCATGCATTGGAGGAGGAAATGGCAACCCACTCCAGTGTTCTTGCCTGGAGAATCCCAGGGACGGTGGGGCCTGGTGGGCTGCCGTCTATGGGGTCGCACAGAGTCGGACATGACTGAAGCGACTCAGCAGCAGCAGCAGCAGCAGCATTTACTGAGTTTTGAATGACAGTTGAGGGTTGGGGGAGGCAGCACAGTTGCCTTGCTTCCTTCCCAACTCCATGCAGATTTCCGAGTCAGGGGGCCCCTTCTCCTGAGGCCCTCTTTTACCTCTATTTGGCTGATTTGGAGAGTGGAAGGATTTGGGATTAAAGCTAATTTTTCACAGAACCTGGTATCTGAAGCTGGTATTTTAAGCTGCAGCCAGATTTAAGGGGCCTCTCGTCATCGGCAGCGATGAATTGCGATGTGAATCCATTTCTAGCGGTTTGCCTCGTGCCATCTCTTCATGGTTCCTTGAGCTGTAACTTCTCCTCAGGTCATTTACGAGCGGAGAAAAAAGGCAACCTTTGCGATTCATGGCAGATACACCAGAGGTCTGGGGAATGAATGTCCAAATACAAAGTAACCATAAATACATAACACCAACAGCTAACATTTAAGGGACTAGCACACCGTGCCAGGCACTGTACAGATATTTACATGCAGTATCCCATGACCCTCACGTGTTCTTTCGTAATTGAAATGAAATTCAGGGACTTTCCTGGCAGCCCAGTAGTTAACACTTCACACTTTTGATGCAGGGTGATGCAGGTTTAATCTCTGGTTGGAGAAATGAGATCCCACATACTGTCAAAAATTAAGAAGTGGGGAAAAAAAAACCAATAAACTATGATATGATGCATGGTCACTTAGGATCTTTTAAACTAAATAAATAAAATAATAAAAACCCAAGCTCCTTCTCATGGCCTGTGAGATGATCTGGTGACTGCCCACCTCCATCAGCTCCTTCCTCCTCCCCTCACTCATTACTATGTTTCAAGCACCAAGCCAGGCTCATTCCTGCCTCAGGAATTTACACACCCCACTCTTGTGCCTGGAGTACTCCCCTGCAGCCCTGAATATCTGTCTGACTGACTCTCATCATTCAAAGTTGGGCTCCAATACCACCTACCCCCACACAAACCATGAATCCATCTCATCACCCTGTTTAATTTTTCTATAGCAGCTTTCCACGTCCTTGAAGCTTCTTATTTATGCATTTGCTTAGGTGTTCAGTCTGTTTCTGCTTACGGAGCTCCATGAAATCAGGGACCCTGGACTCCTAGCACACTCAATGTCTGGAGTGGTACCGGCACACAGTAGGTCCTGCATAAATACTCGAAGAAGAAATGAGAGGGAAACTGGAACCAGGGTTTGCCTCTGACATCAGTCCAAAGCCTGGGTTCTTAACCGCTAATCCACACTGCCTCAGCACAGGACATCTCTAAGGTACAGGGTCAGGTGTCCCGGCCTGCTTCTCTCACTAGCTAGAAGTCTGTTTCCTGCATGCTAGAATCAAGTTGGAGCCCCAGCAAAATCCAGCATTAGGCATCAATGATGCAGATTCCCAACAGCAACTGTAGCTCAGAACCTGGCCCTTGAATTCAACAACTGATGCTGCCAATGTATATAACGAACTCCCAGGTGTCACAGACAATGCAGAGACGAGTCAGAAAAGCACAGGGGAGGAAAGCGCGGCTTCTGTCAAGTAGGCTGGGCTAAGAGCTGCCTCCACTTTCTAGGCCTTGGTTTTCACATAAATAAAATGGGAACAATGGCTGTCCATCTATCGTAAAGGGCCTACTTTCAATGCCGTGTCCAGAAATACATGGAAAATATCTATTACAGAGCCTGGCACTTCACAAGCAGCTAATAAGTGGTCACAAAAGATGTGTTAAATGCCTGCCGTATTCAAGTCAACTGGGAACCTGTCGGAGTTCCTCTCTGCCTCTTAGATCCTAGAAGAACAACAGGAAGAGTGCTGTCTCCATTGCTTTTCCCAAACCCCATCTCAGAACACACAGGGTGACCGAGGGGCAGAGCAGGAAACAAGAGCCGTTCTGGGCCATGTCGTGTCCAGGTCGCATAGCCTGGGTTTGGAATCGGCTCTGACAGCAGCTCTGTGACCTTGGTGAAAGGATGCAGCTCCACGCCCTTTCCTCAGTCATCGGGTGGGATAACGGCTGTGTCACTGGCTGCTGCCCACCTCTCTAACCTCATGTCCTAACCCCCTGCCAAGCCCACTCATCACACCCTCTCCCCATTGGACTTCTTCATATCTTCAGTCTGAGTCTTTGGGAGTCTGTGTCTGCTCTTCCCTCTGCCTGGAACAGCCTTCCTTCTGGCTCTGTCTTGGCTAAAGTGGCCCCTTTATAAGATCTGGCACTTCCCAGGTGGTGTTAGCGGTAAAGAACCTGCCTGCCAATGCAGGAGATGTAAGAGACATGGGTTCGATTCCTGAGTAGGAAAGATCCTCTGGAGAAGGAAATGGCAACCCACTGTAGTATTCTTGCCTAGAGAACCCCATGGACAGAGGAACCAGGCAGGCAAACCATGGGGCTGCAAAGAGTCGGACACAACTAACGTGACTTAGCACATTGTAAGCTCTGCCTTAGAGTCCTTACCATTAAAACAGGGGGCTTCCCTGGTGGCTCAGCTGGTAAAGAATCTGCCTACAATGCAGAAGACCTGGGTTCAAGCCGTGGGTCAGGAAGATCCCGTGGAGAAGGGAATGACAACCGACTCCAGTATTCTTGCCTGGAGAATCCCACCAACAGAGGAGCCTGGTGGGCTCTAGTCCATGAGTCACAAAGAGTCAGACACAACTGAGCAACTAACATTTTCACTTTTTTCCACTGATAACAGTACCTACCTTACAGACTTGTTTTCAGCATTAAATGAGTTAACATATGTAATGCGCTGAGAATTAGGTCTGGTATGTGAATAAACATACCAGATGAGACGGTTCGATGGCATCATCGACTCAGTGGACATGAGTTTGAGCCAAACTCCGGGAGATGGTGAAAGGGAAGTCTGGCATGCTGCAGTCCATAAGTTCATAAGACATGACTGAATTACTGAACAACCATGTGAATAAGCAGTGTCCAGTAGTAGCAGCAGCAGCAGTAATAATACTCCTGTCACTACTCTTCTGTGGCACAGAAACCCAAGGTCCACCCAGGTATCTTCCCTTTCACAGTATGTCTGCTCTGCAACCAGACGGTGGTTCTCAACCCAGGCAGCCCATCAGAACCACTTGGGAAGCTCAACGTTATCCTCACGCCTAGGCGACATTCAGCTCAATTAGAGTTGACTCTCAAGTAACATGGGTTTGAATTTCAAGGGTCCACATAAATGTAGATTTTTTTCAATAGTAAATGCTGTCGTACTACACTCCAAAGATGGTTGAATCTGAGGATAAGGACCCTTGCGTACCAGGAATTGTGGATACCAGGCAGCACAGATACCTAGGGTCGACTCTAAATTGTATGCAGATTTTCAATTGTAAGCAGGGAGGCACATCTAAGCCTCTAGTTGTTCAAGGGTCACCTGAACATCAGCCGCTATAGTAGGGAACACAGGCATCTGTTTTATCCTCCCTAGGTAATTCCAGGGCAGCACTGAAATCGAGACCCACTGTAAATTCCTCAGGCTCAAAGGGCCTCAAAGCTCTCTGCTGTATTCTCCCCTTGCCAGTAGATTTTTACGTTTTCATCCTACTATCCTATGATCATTCCTAATGAAACAGCTGGCCTATTTCTCCCTAGAACAGTGGTCCTCAACAGGGGGCAATTTTGTCCCACATGGGTATTTGGCAATGTCTGGAGACACTCTGGATATCACCACGTGGGGGAGAGAATACTACTGGCCTCTCGTGGGTAGGCACAGGGATGCTCAACCCCTTACAGTCACAGGACTACAGAAAAGACTTATCCAGCCTCAGATAGCAACAGCACCGAGGTTGGAAAACTTGCCATAGAGACATCTTTTCTGTGGGTGTGGGGAGGACAACAGAAAATGAGAAGAAAGAAGAAAAAATCAGGGGAATTTGTCATTACTGAATATCAACCTCTAGCCATGTGCCAAGCAGATTCTCATGAATAATGACAATAGCTGCTAGTCTCTGAGTATCTTCAAAGGACTACAAGAAGACTAACTCCCTGATGTATCTTACTTAAGCACCAGGCAATGTCCCCACTTCACCCATAAGAAAGCAGGGACAGCAAGGGTAGGTAACCAAGCTAAGGTCACAAAGTTTGCACATACCAGATCTAGATTTTAGCTCCTTTTTCTGATCCCAAAGTCAAGGCTGCCCCAGCTCACATTTCCTGACTCTCGCCATATGCCAGGCAATGTTCTGAATGCTTACCATGTAGGAACTTCATCTTCACAACAACTCTGTGAACTAGATACCACTATGGTTATCATCATCATCCCCATTTTGCAGCCTGAAAACACTGAGGCAGAGTAGGGCAAAGCCACTTGAAGAATTTCACACAGCTCATGAATAGCAGAGGGGGAATTTGCACCCAGGGAGACTGTATCCAGAAATCGGATCATGCCCATCACACTCTACTGCCTCTAAGAAAATGATGAAAAGGAAGGATTGAACTTCTCCCTGCCATAGGATATTTGCACAAGCGGTTCCCTCTGGCTAAAACTCTCTTCGTCTGGCTTCTCTGTCCAGCCAACTTTTTTCCCCACTGGCTCTCAGCTTATATACTTCACTTCTCTGGGACACCCACCCTGACCTTCAGATTAGGCGAGTTACCTCTGTTAAACCCAGTCTCCTTCACAGCATTTCACAGTTTACAACGAACTCATGCAAGTGTTCCGTTAATGTCAGTTTCCTTCTCTAAACGACAGACTTTGTGCAGACAGGGACTGTGCCTGCCTTGATCCAAGCTAAAGCCCGGACGCCTGGCATGATGCCTGGCACAAAAGAGATGCTTAAGAAAAGCTTGTGGTTGAATGCATGAAGCAAAGGACCAGAAGCCAAAACAAGAGCTGGTGCCTGACCAGTCCATTTCCCCAGCCCCAGAGAGGAACAGAGCCATCCAGTGGGGCCTGTCCAAATGCCTCCAGGACAGGGCAGGGCAGCAGAACACACCAGGCCAGTTGGCAGTGGGGACCATAAACCCACGTCCCAGAGCCATTTCTTCTTCATGGTGGCTGCTCTTTGTCATTTTCCAATCAACGCTGGTTGAGTTCTAATTGATTCTCTCTGATATCCCTCTCCAGAAGGGAGAAAGGCTCTGTTTACTGGGGCAGTGCATAGAGGACAGGCCTTTTCTTCCTGCTGTATTTAATGCTGCTGCTAATCACGGAGATTAGACTAAAACAATTACAACAGCTAATTAAAGAACAATGCAGTTTTTGGCATCTTCACGCAGACGGCACCATCGGGAATTCCTAACTCGGGCAAAGCAGGGATAATTAAAACCCCGGCTCAACTCTCCCCACTCCAGCAGCTGGATCACGCTGATTAAACTGCAAATAAAACACATGAAACCAACACTTTGTAGTCTATCCAATTTCACTTAAAAGGGTTTTTAACTGATTCATAAACAGAGAAGCCGTAAACAGCAAATTATTTAACTAAAGCCAGTTACTTCGTCATTGCGGTTTTCTTTATCGCCAGCACTGGACTTGTGCATGCCGCACACGGGACATCAGGCTGATGGACTCTGAGGACCCACACTCCAAAGCATGATGCCACTCGCTCCTGCTTGCTGGCAACAAGACACCACCAACCATATGATGCAGCTGTATTCTCTGGGCTTTGGATCCCAGATCCAAAGATCAGGTACTGCCCGTGTCCCCTAAAATGCCAAGTTAGCTCTCAACTCTCCATCAAGGAAGGCAGAGAGAGAGAGAAGGTGACAAAGTGTGGCTAACGTGGAAAAATGTTTAACTGCAGAACTTATCGAAGTTATTCAAAGGCGGCCAACTTCGGACCTAAAACGGAACCAGTACTGTTGCAAGTAAGGAAAAGCCTTATTCTCCGGCTGCAGGAAGACATTTAACAACATCTGGATGCGAAAGCATGTTTAATTTAGATGGAGCCACTCTGAGACCCCAGTTCAGACACACTTCCCAACTCATCCTATATCTGGGGCTTGCCAGCTTTCTCCTGCCTGTTACCAGGAGATAAGAGGGAGAAGAAATGAGAAGAAAAAGGGAAAAGAAGAGGAAAAGGCAGGAACAGAGAAAGTGAAAGATGCTCATTGCAAGTAGCAAAAGAAGACAGAAAAAGACTAAACAGACAGCAAGAGAGCTGCCCCAGGAATTTTAAAAGCCCCGCAGCGCACGTGTGGGTAGATCAGAGAGGGGCGCCCACCCTCCCGGCATGGGAGCCCAGGCATTAGCTGGGATCTGTAGCAATGCCTTTCCATCCCGCTGGGATGAAAGGTCTTTTTCCTCCTCTCTCTCTCAGACTGATAGATTTGTAAAATGAAACAAAAAATTGAAGTATCAAAAGAAAAAAAAGAAAAAACTTGAGATGCTTGTCCATGCTTGGGTGCCGAGCAATGCCCAATTACTATAAAAGTTTCTAAAAGCTTGCTCTCAATTTCTGAAGCTGTCTCAGTGCAGATGGTGACAAACAAATGCTTTGTGACTGGCCCCGATCCATGGACCTCACTTTGAGGAGTTCCTTTCCCACAGTCACTGGGAATGCACTTAATCAGATTCATAATATCCCATGTAATGTGCACCACATGTTGTTCGGTGACAAAAAAATGCAGGCTTTCAAATGCGTATAAATGTAGGAAACCAAGACCAGAAAGAAGTGCCCCGAAGATTATATTTCAGGATGATGATTTTACTTCTCATTTTATTTCCACCTTTCTCAAAGTTTTTAAATAAAATACCACTTTTTAGCATAAAAAAGAAATCAAAGTGATTTTTAAAAGACTATTCCATCTATGAAAGCAAAGGAGCAAGGTGCTTTATCATAAGAAGACATGCAGTTATTTGTATATAATTATTTACATATGATGCTATAATAAGTATGCTAATTATTATACATTCAATAAAGTTCTATTCAATAAAGTTATATAACTGTATGCAGACACATGATGGAATTTTATACAGCCAATAAATATGACATTTACAAAGAATACTCTATAATTTAAGGAAATGCTTTTGCAATTTGGTTGAACATCAAATTGTCAATATTCAACATTTTTTGATCTACAAAAACAGCAATTTCACATGTATGACTTTTGTAAAATGGAAAGAAAATGACATTCAAATTTTTAATTCAGGGAAATTGCTAACATTTTTTAGTTTTGTCCTAATTTTTATAACATCAATAAGAATTCTGTTATAGTAAATACCACTTTCAAATGTTACCGACAAAGCAGGTTACTTACTCTTTGTGCATGTGTGTTGGGAAAAGGGGGATAAATGGTAAATTTAAATTCATCAGTATTAACTGCTAGATTATTGTTAAATTCGTTCATCATTCCATTCAAAATCATGATCATGAACCGGGCAGGAAGCACCGTCTCTGTGTAGGAGGAAGAGGCTGTAATCACGAGGGACCTGAAGATAGGGGGTCCCACGGGTCTGAAGCTGCCATCCTTTGTCCTGTTTCTTTGGGCAAGTCACTTCCATTTTTGCTTTGACCTCAGTTTCTCCCTTTTTTAAGATGAGGGGTTTTATATGGTATCACTTATACGTGGAATCTAAAATACAACATAAATGAACCTATCCAGGAAACAGAAACAGACTCAGATAGAAAACAGACTTGTGATTGACAAGGGGGAGCAGGGTAAGGGAGGGATGGACTGAGAGTCTGGGGTTAGTAGATGTGACCTAGTATATACAGGATGGATAAACAAGGTCCTACTGTGTAGCATGGGGAACTATACTCAATGGCCTGTGATAAATCAGAATGGAAAAGAATAGTATATATATATACTATATAATATATATATGTATAACGGAATCACTTGCTGTATAAAAGGAACAAAACACTGTAAATCAACTATACTTCAATAAAAATTAATTTAAAAATTAATAAAATGAAGGTTTTAAAAGTCTGATCTTGAAGTTCCTTCCAGCTGTGATATTCCATGATCCTACTCACAATGGCCAGAACCCACGACATAGATTGTGGGACCAAGTGTAAAAGAAAAATTCAGGGCCTCTCGTTAAAAACTTCCTAAGAATTTCAAGGTAGTGACAACAGAGCATTCAACCAAGTGCGTGGTCCCACTGAACACAGGACACGCGCCCCGTCTAACCCTGCCCTCATCTCTAGCTGTTTCTGTTTACCAACAACCAGCCACCAAAACAAAAGCAGATTTATTAATAAGTGTTTGGCAGACCAAGCATGTCCATTCCAATAAGAACGAATTACAATTCTTATTTTCAATAAGCATTACTCACATCTGTCAACAAAAATAAGTAACCACACTTGGGGTTGGGTGATTAAAAATGAACAATTGCCTTTTCATACTTGATTACAGTTTCTATTTTAAAGACACATCTCTAACTATGAAATTGTGCTTGGATTTCAAAGGCAACTCTGAGTTTTCCCAAGTCCTAAATTCCACCGCATTGAGCCTTATTCCTGCTAACATCTGTGATGAAGATGAAAGTAACTCTCAGTCAGCCCTGGTCATTGAAGCTCAAAGCTGAGGATAAGATTTGGTATTTTGTGAAGTGTGTGGCGCCAGACACACTCACATCTGTTTCCGGGGCTTGCTGTTTCCTTGGCTACTGTCAATCTGAACCCGGGGACACCAGGGCCATCGTAGAGAGGCAACTCAGACCACTTCCTGCCTTTGGATGCCAGGAGGAAACCAACACATATGGCATGGCCTTGCTTCCACGGAGCTCAGCCACACAGAGCAGCCAAGGACAGGACGGATACACAGGTGCCTGGTTCTCAAATGCAACCAATTCACTCTTTGTACATTTCTAAAGAGTGTGGTGATTTCTGGAGCTGAGAAGCACAGCCGGTCTAGGGTTACAATCAGCCACATTGAAAGCAGTGAGAAATACCGGTGGACAAGAAATGTAAGAGCAGGAAAAATGACTGAAAAGCAGACAGAAAGATTTTTTTAAAAAGGACTCTGGAACCATTGAGTGAAGAGCTACATCCTTCTCCATGCCATTCGGAGTCATTAGTGCTTTCAGGAGAATCTGAAACCTAGTGCTCGAAATGATGCTGAGATTTCTTCAAAGAAGTTTAACCCAGGTCCAGCATCCTCCGCCTCAGAAAGTAGGAGATTGGGAGATATAATTCAGAAATATTCCTTTCGGTAAAACGTAACTCTTGAGAAAATCAGGACTGTCTTTAAGTCCCGACGGCTTCAGACTGCTGGAGTTTTTTCTGAACATGTGCAGCATATACAGTATATATGCATTTTCACATTGCTTAGCATTTCTTTTAACCTAGTTTAAAAAAAAAATCATCTGTACCACGGGTCTTATATTAGAGTCTAGAACAGGAGTTTGCAAACTTTTTCAGTAAAAGCTCACAGAGCAAAGACTTCCAGCTCCGCAGGCCATATGGTCTCTGTCACAATGGCTCAGCTCTGCCATTGTAGCTCAAAGCAGCCATGGACAGTATCTATGGAACGGGCGTGGCTATGTTCCTAATAAAACTCCACTGACTGAAATAGACAGCTGGCCGTATTGAGCCCATGAGCCATAGTTTACCAACCACTGGTCTAGAGCAAAGAACACGGGCTACAGACAAGGCCAGACCTGGACCTGAATTCTGTCTCCATCATTTCATTACCCCAGACTGCATATTCCACTTTCATAATATGGGGGACAATAATACCCTCTCTGCTGAGCATCAGATGGAAAACTGGCACAGAACTGATAAAAATTAATTTTCTTCACCTAATAGCCATTCTTTCCGTGAGATACTTTTCTTAGTTCTTTATCCATACCATTATTTTCAGACAAATGGCCTTTCTTGAACATTATCTCACCCTCCTCCTGCTCATATTCTGCAAGGCTGAGAGACACCATCCACTGATTCCTTGATAAGGAAACAGGGCTCATGGCCAGAAGGATAAAGCATACTTTAGCCAGAGGGATAAAGTATACTGTCAAACCCAGTAACCCCTGGCTTTGGATCTGCTGGTCATACAAACATGGAAACACATGAATCTGTAGACACACCCACTGAGAAATCTATCCATGGATAGAGAAGAAACGTGATGGTTAGGAGCATGACATATGAGATCCAGCTTGCCCACTTACTGGATGTATAACACCTGGGGTTGTGTGAAAGTGAAGTGAAAGTGAAAGTTGCTCAGGTGTGTCCAACTCTTTGCAACCCCATGGACTGTAGCCTCCCAGGGTCCTCTGTCCCTGGAATTCTCCAGGGAAGAATACTGGAGTGGGTAGCCTATCCCTTCTCCAGGGGATCTTTCCAATCCAGGGAGTGAGTCCAGGTCTCCCGCATTCCAGGCAGATTTTTACCATCTGAGCCATCAGGGAAGCCCAAGAATACTGGAGTGGGTAGCCTATCCCTTCTCTAGGGGATCTTCCTGACCCAGGAATTGAACTGGGGTCTCCTACATTGCAGGTGGATTCTTTACCAGGTAAGGCACTTGACTATTCAGCTTGGGTCTCTTTATTTGTGAAACAGGGCTAATAATAGGGTAGGTTGTAGAAGGTTCTACCTTGAAATGCTAAGCTTAGTGTAATGCCTCACACATAGTAAACATTTAACCTCTGTTGAATGAGGTTGTGAGGATTAAATGAAAACAGTATTCTCAGCCCCAGTTCCTGACATTCAAGGAACACGCTATCAATGATCATTGCTTTATTGGTGACAGGTCTATACACACTTACACACCTAGGAAAGCAAACGCACACATGGCTGTGAACTCCACCAGGACAAGAACTATATCTGACACAAAGCACAGGCTTGTTGAAGAACTGTCTGTTTGCTCGCTTATGAACAAACACTCATGAATGTAAACAGACAATTGTAAACAGCTGATGGCTGGGTTAGGCTACCCAAGGTCCATCCATATCCATTCATCCCCTGGAAGGAGCTGGGGAATGGGCTGGCCCAGGCATGTGATTATGAAATTTTGCTGGCCGTGTGCAGGTCCCCAAAAGACCACCACCCACACTGCTCAAAGAACCAGACCAGCGCAGTCCCCTGAGCTGCTCAGCCCAGATGTGACTCCAGGATCCCAGGCGGTGACCGACGAGAAGGTGAGGGATGAACAAGGAGCAGGAAAATCCCCTACACGCAAGTCAGCTGGAGCAGGAACAGCTAAGGAGGCTCGCGAGGGTGGTCCCTTGAACTGCTGGGATGAGGTTCTGTCTTTGAAAAAAGACAGTGTGTGTATCTGGAGGGAAGAAGCCAACAGACACCTCACTGTTCTGCATGCAGGGAGTGTTTCTGCTCAACCAGGTCTCAGCCAGTCCCCTGGGTGCCTGTGGAGCTAAGGCTGCCTCTAAGCCAGGAAGACGATGGCTCGCCTCTGGAGGGGCTGCATCGCACAGGGTGGTCGTGCCGCGGGGCGCCTGGCTCCCAGGCAGCTGCCTTCACTACGCCAAGGAAAGCCCATGGAACTTGGACTTCCTTGTCTCCACTAGGGTGGAGGCTCTGTCCTCTTAGCATTACATAAACGAACAGCTTGGCTCCTTGGCCGGGAATCAGAATGAGCCAATGTCTGCCTCTGGCCATGACAAAACCAAAGCCTCAGTAAGTCAGTGGAAACAGTACATGGAGGGCCAGACGCAGCCTTTGGATGGAAGAGCTCGGTTTGCTCAACGGACACATCTGCTTTTCATTAAACGATGTTTTTTGATTTGGCTACGGTTATGGTGTTGGTGTTTAAAGGTGGTGGTAAAGAGAAAACCACCCTTCTGTTACGTAGAAGTGTGTGCGCGTGTATATATGTACTGATAGATGAATAGCAGCTGTCTAGATGAGCAGATGCACACCCACGGAAAATGCTAACGTCCCCATTCTACAAATGGGCACACGGAGGACCATGAGCTGAAATGCTAACAAGTAACACAGCCAAGATTCAAACCCAGATATGAGAATTCCACCATCCATTTTCCACCCCCCCTCCACCATGCTGTGGCACAAGGGCTACAATTAATATTATGTGTTGCCATGACATCTGGGGAAAACCAGGAGGGCCTGGAATGGCCTGACTGTAATTCCCCTGCCCTCTCTGCTCCCCAGGATAAGGTCCCTGAGCCAAACAACCCTCCTTATTACAGGAACCAGGCATAGTTCCTGCTCACCTTTGCTTCAGTTCCCTGTGAGTTCTCACAGTTACTCAAAACAAGACAATCACATCCTCGTGTGGGAACCAGAGGTCACCACCCTCTTGGGGCACCAAGTACAAAGTCTGCCTCCCACGGGCCCTGGATGGTCACTCTGTCCTTGAGTACAAGTTCCAGTGTGGCCCTTCACGACATGCGGCATTCTCCTCTCTGGGGCTGTGAGTATCTGGGATTAATAAACTGCTGCCCATCTCACCTGTCGGAACTGGGGGTCGTGTGTTCAGCCATCCCCAGGACCCTGGAAAGGAATCTCTGCTGGACACACCAAACAGCTTCCTGAAAAGGGAGGCCTGTTAGGACACTGATAAAATATATTGTTGCTCAGCTCCCTCAAGAGGTCACCTTGCCAAGTGCCTCCTGGCAGATGTCAGCAGAGAGGGGGCCGAGGGCTCTGGCATTCAGATAACTGGAACTTGATTCATCCTCAGACTGAGCAGCGGCAGAGCCCAGCAGTCCCTCTTCTTTCAACATTCCACCGTCACCCTACTGCGTGTCTGCGGGCAGGACCCTGACTTTTGCAACCCGCACCTTTCCACGTGGAGCCCAGGCAGGAGCCAGGAGAACTCGGGAGCAATTGATAACGAGTGGTGTGCCCTATACCCGGGGAGACATGACAGTAAACGCAATTAGAGGCAAAGCCCTGATTGAGTGAACTCAACTAACCAGAACCATCAATTAGCTGAAATCTTTTTGCCTCCTCTCAGGAGACCCTGAGCTTAGGAACATCACAATTTAAAAAGTGGGGAATTTCCTGGAAGTCCCATGTTTAGGACTTGGCATTCTCACTTCTGGGGCTCTGGGTTTGATCCCTGATCAGGGAACTAAGATCCCACAAGCTGCGTGGTCAAAAAAAAAAAAAAATCTTTTTTAATTTAGAAAAATAAAAATTGTTTTCTAAGGTTTGTCTCTGATCCAGCCCAATTCCCTTCATCATTGTGTGTACCACAAATGTAACTTGAAATTGTCCACAGGTTTTAAAAAGAAAAAGAAATGGGAGAGATTGATTTGAACCATCTATTTTACTTATTATATCCAAAATATTATCATTTCACTGTGCAATCAAGATGAAAAAGTATGGATGTGATACCCTGATACTGGTTCAGCTAGAGCACAGCTCACCTTGAACCAGGCTTATGGCAAGTGCTTGGCAGCCCCCACACTGGTGGCCAGCATCCTGGACAGGGCAGCTCTGGAGTTGACGTCTGAAGTGACAGCTGATAATGCTGGTTCAGGATGTTTACAACTAATTGAGCATCAGTCAACAATCGCCTTTAAGTATCTCCTCCCAATGGTGTGTCATAATAAGACAAGTAGTATTTGAGCTCTAGTGGGTCTACTAGGGGACTTCCCAGGAGGCGCTAGTGGTAAAGAACCCGGCCGTCAATGCAGGAGACATAAGAGATGCATGTTCAATCCTGGGGTTGGGAAGATCCCCTGGAGGAGGGCATGGCAACCCACTCCAGTATTCTTGCCTGGAGAATCCCATGGACTGAGGAGCCTGGTGGGCTACAGTCATGGGGCCGCAAAGAGTTGGACACGAATGAAGCGACTGAGCATGCACACACGGGTCTCCTAGGACCTGTAGGAGGGGCTGCCAAGGACTTTCTCTACAGCCAGGGCCCTTCCCAGCAGAATGGTGGCTTTGGGAGACGCTGCTGACGATGGCCTCCACTGAACCATCTGCCTCTTTCTCAGACTCGGACTACGAGAGTATTTGCCCTGTCTTTCACTTTAAACGAACTTCACACTTCAGAGCCAAAAAAAGTAAATGCTTCTCTAAAGAGGCCTTTATCCTACTGACCACCCAGGAATGTGCAGAGTTTGATGGTGCTTACAAAACTTTCCCCAAAGGAGCCTGCAGTCTAGCAGGGCAGTGACAAATCACACATGAGAAAAAAATCACTTAATCATGGGTCCAATAAAAACTGGCTGCTGGCTGCCTGAAATGAGGGCTGGCCAACATACAAAACAGGTACCATGATGACAAAACCGAGATCAGAAAAATGAAAGAATTACCCACTGTCTCCACTGGGAATCCCAGGAGGAAGAGGACAGCAAGAAACAGTCGCCTCCTCCCAAATTTTAATCATTCATCTGCTAACATTTTGGATTTTGACTGATCCATGTAGCATCTTTTGTTTTCTTTATTTACCAGTGCTCTTTAAACCAGCTCATCTATCTTCTTCTTTAATGAACTAATTTACAAAGGAAATGTTACCCACAAACCAAAGAAAAAACGCTATAATTTTTGCCATAAATAGAATGTAACTAGAAATATCAACAGACAGCAATTAATTTCTTTAAAGTTTGTTCATGCACTGCTGGGAATGATCTTGTGCTCCGCCTGTTTACACGACACTTTGGAAAAGGCTGCTATCAGAAGTTGAAACCTGGCATTGCCTGGCTGGCTGGGAAGGCTTTGTGTAGGAGGAGGGGGAGGAAAGCCACCCCAGCCACCCACACAGCCTAGAGAAAGGTGCAGAGGTGGATGCGCATGGAGCGTGGGGGCATGCAATGCAGAGAAGAAACTGACACCTGCGTGATTCAATCACTACAAACACGTTCCGTTACCCGTAACAGACTTACCGCCCTGGGAATACGGACTGACACACTCTGGGAATACCTCAAAAGTAAGGGTTGAAACAAGTGTTCTTACAACCCCCAGTTAACCAGAAAACAATTAACCCAAGGCCCCTCTGCTGCCCCTCTGCGCTTCTAGAAACTGCTGTCTGATCGCACCTCTCTGGCAGGGAAAAATCCTGTCTTCTGGAGGATGGCGATTTCTGAATGCAGATGCCCAAGGCCAGGGTGAGGGGGATGGGAACAGAGAAAGAGGAGGGCAGTCAAAGGTCAATGAGATGATGCTGACACTGGAACCCCATTCCCCACCAGTGTGTGTGTGTGTGTCTGTGTGTGTGTGTCTGTTTATGTCTGTCTCTGTGTGTGTCTCGGTGTGTGTCTGTGTGTATGTCTGTCTGTGTCTGTGTGTCTCTCTGTGTGTGTCTGTGTCTGTGTGTGTCTGTGTGTCTGTGTGTGTCTCTCTGTGTGTCTGTGTGTATGTTTGTCTGTGTGTGTCTGTGTGTCTCTCTGTGTGTCTGTATATGTCTGTCTGTGTGTGTCTGTGTGTGTGTCTCAGTGTGTGTCAGTGTGTGTGTCTCTGTGTGCGTCTGTGTATGTCTGGTGTGTGTCTGTTTATGTCGATCTGTGTGTGTATGTGTCTGTGTGTATGTCTGTGTGTGTCTGTTTATGTCGATCTGTGTGTATGTCTGTGTGTTTATGTCTGTCTGTGTGTCTGTGTGTGTGTGTGTCTGTATGTGTCTGTGTGTGTCTGTTTATGTCTGTCTGTGTGTATGTCTGTGTGTGTGTCTGTGTGTGTCTGTTTATGTCTGTCTGTGTGTGTGTGTCTGTATGTATGTCTGTGTGTGTGTATATGTCTGTGTGTGTGTCTGTGTGTGTGTGTCTGTGTATGTCTGTGTGTGTCTGTTTATGTCTATCTGTGTGTGTGTCTGTGTATATGTCTGTCTGTGTGTGTCTCTCTGTGTGTCTGTGTATATGTCTGTCTGTGTGTGCCTCTCTGTGTGTCTGTGTATATGTCTGTCTGTGTGTGTCTGTGTGTGTGTCTCAGTGCGTCTCTGTGTGTGTCTGTGTGTGTCTGTGTATGTGTCTGTCTGTGTGCATCTCTGTGTGTGTCTGTGTATGTGTCTGTCTGTGTGTGTCTCTCTGTGTGTCTGTCTGTGTGTGTCTGTGTGTGTGTCTCAGTGTGTGTCTCTGTGTGTGTCTCTGTGTGTGTCTGTGTATGTCTGGTGTGTGTCTATTTATGTCTATCTGTGTGTGTGTCTGTGTGCGTCTGTGTGTATGTCTGTGTATGTCTGTCTTATGTCTATCTGTGTCTGTGTATATGTCTGTCTGTGTGTGTCTCTGTGTGTGTCTGTGTATGTGTCTGTCTGTGTGTGTCTCTCTGTGTGTCTGTCTGTGTGTGTCTGTGTGTGTGTCTGTGTGTGTGTCTCTGTGTGTGTCTGTGTGTGTCTGTGTATGTCTGGTGTGTGTCTATTTATGTCTATCTGTGTGTGTGTCTGTGTGTATGTCTGTGTGTGTCTGTTTATGTCTGTCTGTGTGTGTGTCTGTGTGTGTGTCTGTGTGTATGTCTGTGTGTGTGTATGTCTGTATGTATGTCTGTGTGTGTGTATATGTCTGTGTGTGTATGTGTGTGTGTGTGTGTGTGTGTGTATGTCTGTGTGCGTCTCTGTGTGTGTCTGTGTATGTGTCTGTGTGTGTCTGTTTATGTCTGTCTGTGTGAGTGTCTGTGTGTGTGTGTGTGTGTGTGTGAATTCTCCCAGGGCCACTCCAGACCATCAAAAAGACACTCATACCTCGCGAAAGGTCAACTTCTAAATTGGTCAGAGCAAGTCTAGCCAGACTGAATGCCCCGGGGAAGAGCCAGTCTGACCTATGATCCAGTTGAGCTGACATCCCCCAAACATGGGGCCTCTGCACGTGCGTCAGATCAGCCCCCCCGCCAGTGGCTGTCTCCTCAGGGCCTGGAAACCTTGACAGTGGCAAGCAGTCCAGGCAAGATGCTCGCTGCCCTCTCAGATGAAGTGCACTGTGGTTTTTCTGCCTGCCCAAGCCAGAGACGGTGCTCTAAAAAGCCCTTGGAAAAGAAAGTCGTATCTTCTGCAATACAATATTCGTTAGATGTTATCATGGCATTTTATAAGGTCATATATAATGCCAGCTGTAGCTATAAAAAAATTTATTATTCAGCCCCAGAAAGGCATATAAATCCCTGCAGAGTACAGGTTTTTCTTTTAAAACGTGGTTTAGTTCTTCCTACCCTTTGCCCCGCTTCATTCCTGGGAGACAGTGGCCTGCATTAAACTTGCAACACTCCAATTCCACCCAAGTTTCCATATTTCTAAGTCCTGGGAAGGCCCCCTGCCAAGGGCTGGCCTTCTGGACAAACAGGGATAGGAGGCTCCTTAAGATCTTTTCCATTCCATTTGCTCCTTGACGACCTCACACAATTTTGCACAAACTCGTGTCCATAGATTTCTTCTCCCCTCCAACTGGTCCTTTATTCACACATTCTTACCTGAATTATTTTCTGCGCCCTTCCCTACACTCCCTCTACTTGCCAAAATCCTGCCCCGTCTATTCTACATATTAATGACCCTGAAATCTGACCCCTCCACTCTTTCCCTGCCCACTTCATGCATTCCTCATAGCTCTTCTGGACTGAATGCCCCTTTTCTGGCCCCCCCTGCCTCCAGGCCCCCCTTTCCAATCTATTCCCCAAGCGGCAGCCAGAATGATCTTCTCACGCGGGCCTTAGAACATGTTACTCTCCTGCTCAAACACTTTTGATAGCTCCCGGTTGCCCACCTGATAAATCGCATGCTCCCTGAATTATCATTTGGGCCTGCGCCCACCTCACCAGGCCCATCTCTCGCCATTCTCTGCTTCTCTTGCTGATCACCATTAATATCATATGTCTTGTGATTTCCTGATAGAAGCCATCACTTCATCTCTGTTCTCTATGTTGGGAATGGCCTGTATGCCCCTGATCCCTGACTCTCCTGGCCACCCTCACTTACCTTAGGGCAATGGTGTGGGCAACAGCTCCTCCAGGGAGCCTTTCAGGAGTGCTCTGGGTTGTACTGGGTGCTCCCAGATTATCACAGACCCGACAGCACTCCAACACTTTGGCCACCTGGGTGAAGAACTGACTCACTGGAAAAGACCCTGATGCTGGGAAAGGCTGAAGGCAGCAGGAGAAGGGGACGTCAGAGGATGAGATGGCTGGATGGCATCACCAACTCAAAGGACATGAGTTTGAATAAACTCTGGGAGTTGGTGATGGACAGGGAAGCCTGGCGTGCTGCAGTCCATGGGGTCGCAAAGAGTCGAACACGATTGAGTCACTGAACTGAACTGACTGCACTCCGAGAGGGAGAAATATCAAAAGTTCATTTATCCCACAACAATTTCAATTATAAATGATTGGGGAAAACACAAAAGGACAGAGAGAAAGAGACAGCAAGACAACTTATTTAAATAATACACGTGACCCTGACCACCACTGCACTTGTAAAATGAATATATACCATCTCCTGATGACTCACCTCTTCATCTAGCCCAGGGGTCCTTGTCCATGGACATGGGGTTCTGTGGAGAGAATTCTGGGGGTCTTGAATGTATACATTTTTATTTACTGTCACTAACTCTAACTGAAATTTAGCATGCCCTTCAGTTATGAATGTAGGCATCAGACAGCAGAGGTATTAGCAAGACCTGAGACTGACTCCAACAGAAATTACAGTTTTTCACATCACACTGCTTTAGTAGCAGATGTCTCAAAATATTATTCACACTTGTCACTACTTCATAATTACGGTAGTTATTAGACCTGCCGCCAAATCTAGTTACTTAATGTGTTAATAAAGATGCAAATGTGTTATAACTCCATGTATTTGTTATTTTTATATATATTTTGATAGTTGTGTTTCAATATAACTGCTTTCCTTTGTAATCCTATGCAGTCTCTTTTTTTTGCATTTAAGAAGATTCAGAGAAGGAGGACATATGTTTGGCAGATGCCAAAGAAGTCCATGACACGAAAGGTTTAAATGCCGTGCTGTGGATGTGAGCTCCCTGGGCGCAGCGCACTGGGTCTGTAATCTTCCAATCCCTGGTTCAGGAAGCAGTGGTCGGTGTACAGCTGTTGTTGTAGTTGTTACTGTTTAGGGGCTAAGTCGTGTCTGACTCTTTTGTGACCCCATGGACTGTAGCCCATCAGGCTCCTCTGTCCATGGGATTTCCCAGGCAAGAATACTGGAGTGTGTTGCCATTTCCTTCTCCAATGCATGAAAGTGAAAAGTGAAAGTGAAGTTGCTCAGTTGCGTCCGACTCTTTGGACTA
>NW_011494644.1:1056298-1056398 GCF_000754665.1 Bison bison bison | reverse complement strand
TGAAGCTCCAGCACTTTAACCACCTGATATGAAGAGCTGACTCATTGGAAAAGACCCTGATGCTGGGAAAGATTGAAGGCAGGAGGAGTAGGGAACGACA
>NW_011494644.1:1044722-1056198 GCF_000754665.1 Bison bison bison | reverse complement strand
AATCCCTGGTTCAGGAAGCAGTGGTCGGTGTACAGCTGTTGTTGTAGTTGTTACTGTTTAGGGGCTAAGTCGTGTCTGACTCTTTTGTGACCCCATGGACTGTAGCCCATCAGGCTCCTCTGTCCATGGGATTTCCCAGGCAAGAATACTGGAGTGGGTTGCCATTTCCTTCTCCAGGGGATCTTACCGACCCAGGGTCTAAACTTGTGTCTCCTACATTGGAGATGCAATGAACCACCAGGGAAGCCTCTGAACCACTAGGGAACCCCCAGGGTACAGTAGGAATTTTTTAATATGAACCAAGATTTTATTTCTATTAATCTATCCTTCCCTCTTCCCTTTCTCCTCCTTCCCCTCCTTCCATCCTTCCTTCTTTCCATCAGCCCGTCATCTTCTCTCCATCTTTCCATCTATCTGATCTGAGCCACGGTTCTAACTACAGACACTTCTGCAGTCAGCCCCCAGATCCAGTTCCAGGAGGAGATGTGTTCAGTGGGGGAAAGGTGACCCGGACTCTGGTGTGGCCTTGGGCAAAGTGCGCCTGGCTCAGAGCTGTGTCTCCAGCTCTCACACCACAGGCTGGGCCCCAGGTCTACATGTAGCCACATGCCAGGTCTGGTCCATTTACTCCCTAAAGCCCGGACATGCTCTGGCTTGTTTTCCAAATATCAGGTCAAGTCTTAAAGGAGGTGGGAGTTGAGGGATCATGGCCATTACCAAATCCAAGAACCTGTCTGGCACAGTAGGTAAGAATTCTGCCAAGTTCCAATGCAGACACCCCTCGGAGATGTTGTGGGCTTGATTCTAGACCATACAGTAAAGCAACTATTACAATAAAACATGTCACATGATTTTTTTGTTTTCCAAGCGCATGTAAAACTTGTTCGCACCATCCTGTTGCCTCTTAAGTGTGCAAAAACACGTCTAAGAAAACGAGGTACGAGAAAAAAAAAAAAGAAAACGAGGTACGTATCTTAATTTAAAAATTTTATTGCTAAAATATACCCAAACAATTACAATAGTAATATCAAAGATCACTGGTTGAAGATTACCATAACAAATGAAAATTTTGAAATATGGTTAAGAATTACCAAAATATGACACAGACAAAAAGTGAGCCAATGTTATTGGGAAAACGATGCCAACAGATTTGCTCAAAGCATGGTTGCCCCAAGACTTCAACTTGCAAAAAAAAAAAAATAGTACAGTAAGTCCCCACATATAAACCTTCCAGTTGTGAGCTTGCAGAGATATGAATGTGTGTGCCAGGCCATGAATGCCAGCCGTCATACTGTACCACTGTGCTTTTCAAGACACTAGTGTAAGACTAAAAATGTCTTCTTCATTTTTTGTGTTTGTTTTTTATGTATTTTTTGTATGAAAAGTATTATAAACCTATTGCAGTACAGTATTATATAGCCAATTGTATTAATTGGGTACCTAGGCTAACTTTGTTGGACTTACAAACAAATTGGACTTAGGAATGCGCTCTCAGAATGGAACTTGCTCGTATGTAGAGGGCTTAACTATATCTGCAAAGTGCAATAAAACAAAGTCTGCAAGTTCCCCACGTACACTTCACATGACAGGTGACCTCTGCTGCTACTGCTGCTAAGTCACTTCAGTCATGTCCGACTCTGTGTGACCCCATAGACTGCAGCCCACCAGGCTCCCTGTCCCTGGGATTCTCCAGGCAAGAACACTGGAGTGGGTTGCCATTTCCTTCTCCAATGCATGGAAGTGAAAAGTGAAAGTGAAGTCGCTCAGTCGTGTCTGACCCTCAGCGACCCCATGGACTGCAGCCCACCAGGCTCCTCCATCCACAGGATTTTCCAGGCAGGAGTACTGGAGTGGGGTGCCATTGCCTTCTCTGGGTGACCTCCAAAGACTTACTTAACTCGTCCCTGAGCCTCAGTTTCATTATCTAAAAGTGAGGACTCTGACCATACCTCTTCACAGCGTTCATGGACGGCGCATCAGCACGTGAGTTAGCACACATGTAGCACTGAGCACCGTGCTGGCACAGTAAGTGCCTGGCAAGTCTCGGGTATCACCCAGTGCATCTCAAGGAGGCCAAGGATGAGAGCTCTGCCATCCGGTACCCAGGAAAATGGAGCTAACAGATTCACCAACAGATACGACTTTTTAAAAATGCTCCAACCCACTCATATCTAAAATGCAAATCAAAACAGTAAGTACTGTTTTTACTCTTTGTTTTGACACAGATTATACAGATTGATAATCATCAGTGCTTTTGAGGGAAGAAACAGGAAATCACTTTGATAGGTGTTTTGAAGGAACCTCTGCAAAAGACAGTTCCACTAGGCCTGCCAAAACCTAAAGGGTACATACCCTTTGAACCAGCCACCCCAGATATAGGCATTCACCCCTACAGAGGTACACACTTAATTGTGGAGAGTGTGTGTACAAGAACGTCAACATGAAGACAGGAAAAAGAGAGAGAGAGAGAAACAATCTAAATGTCCACCAACAAGAAATCAGTTAAATAGATGATGGGATGTTTCATTCATTCAACTAATATTTACTGAACAGTTTCTACATACCAGACACCATGCTGGGTGCTGGGGATAACTGCAGAAAATAGAAGGCAGCTAAAAACAATGAAGAGTGATGGATGCTGTTATAAACTGACATCTAACATATAGAGAGAAAAACAGACAGTTATTATAAAATATCTTTCTTTAGATTCTGTTTCAAGGAAATAAAAATTCCTGCCTATGCAACCCCCTCACCACACCCACATTAATATGCAAAGGAAATACCTGGAAGGAGAAATAAGAAAATAATAGCAGTTACCTCTGAAGACCAGAAAATAGGGGGTATAAGGATTCACTTTTCACTTCACACTCTTTTGTATTGTTTGATTGTATTTATTCATTAGTGTGTGATTGTACTGCTTTATATGTGTTGAACGCACAGAAGGTCCAGTGTCCAGAATGAAACCACTTCTCATGGCCTCCACTGGGAGCCGGTCCACACGACCACTGCACGGCTCTGGATATTTAACAGCCTCCTCCCTCGCCAGTCTCCCTGGGCCTGCTCTTGGCTGACGACCACGCATTTTCAGCAGGGCGTAACCAACCCCATTTTTAAAAGTCAGGCCATGTCACTCCTCTGCTCAAATTCCTCCTGGGGCTCCCTGGGGTGGAGCATAAGCAAAGTCCTTTCTAAGTTCAACACGATTTTAAAGACCTGGCCCCACCTCCTCCCCTCTTTCCCTTGCTCATTCTTGCTTTAGCCACGCTGGCTTCTGCGATGCAACAGCAATGCCAAGCACCACCCTCCTCAGGGCCTTTGCACTGGCTGCTCTCTGTTCCTCACCCACTGTGCTCTTCAGGTCTCTGTTCAAACACTGCCTCGTTTCCATGCTGCGCACCCCAGTTCCACCAAAGTCAAAGTCTCAACTGATTTGGCCTGGTCCGTCCCTCCTCTACGCATTTCCTCCTTAGCAACTGTAACCATCTGACATAACATCAAAACACACACCATCCATCTAGAATGAGAGCATGTGAGAGCACAGACTTTTGTCTTGTTTGCTTGTCTCTCCAGCCCCTAAAGCAGTGCCTGGCACAAAGCAGGCACTTAATAAATATTCTATGAATGAACTAATTGAAAATATAATATGAAAGGAGGATATAATACATTATTGATCGTGTGTGCCAAGTCCCTTCAGTCATGTCTGACTCCTTGCAACGCTATGGACTATAACCCACCAGGCTCCTCTGTCCACGGGATCCTCCAGGCAAGAATACTAGAGTGGGTTGCCGTGCGCTCCTCTAGGGATCTTCCCAACTGAGGGATTGAACCCACATCTCATGTCTCCTGCATTGGCAGGCAGGTTCTTTACCACTAGCATCACCTGGGAAGTCCATTACTGAGCATAGCAACAATTAAAAAAGCAAAACCAGAAAAAGATCTCAAGTCCCAAAAGGAAAATTTAAAAATAAATAAATGAATAAAGATTAAAAGCAAACCCATTTCTAGCCACAGAGAACAGGGTGGAGAAACGCTCAAGGACAAACTGACACATAAACAAGTAACCTCTGGCACGGCACACAGTGGTCTGGTTGTTCTGAGTTGATGCTCCGCACATAGGACCCTTTCACAGAGTCCAGGGCGTAAAGACCTGCTGGTATGAATACAGCACAGTGAGAGCCTAGTAACCAGGGACTAAAACCAACCAGTTTGAACACGTTACAGAGTCAATCCCAAAGCCACAGACTATTTCCGGGTGTCAGGCAAGCCCACACCCTCCTGCGAGAACCAAACCACAGCAAATCTGCCAACCCTGACGCCTGCAGGTTTCAGGAGCCCCGCCTGGAACTCAGCCCTCACCTCTCCAGGCACTCGGCCTAAAAGCGACTAGATTGGGGTTCAGAGCTGGGTTAGGGTCTCCAGACCCCAGGAGCACACCAGGGCCCTTTTATCTTTGGCTGGAACATTTGCGTTTTCCTTTGTATCTCATCTCACCAGCCCCGAAAGGCTGGGCATGTGCTGATTTGTTTAAACTCTACCCTCTCGCTCCACCCCTACAAAGTCACTTTAGAGCAAAGACTTAAAATCCAATGACATTTATACGGGGGTGTCCAACCCCGTGGATTTCACCTAACCCTTCCCAGCACTGTTTTATGACATAGTCACTGCAAAAACCATACTCAGGCCAGTGGTTCTCAGCTGGGGTCCACTTGGCCCCTAGGGGACATTTGGCCATGTCTGGAGATATTGTGGGTTGCAGCAACTGAGGAGGGGGTGCCACCGGCACCTAGTGGGTAGGTCCCAGCTCTGCTGCCCAGGACAGTGCCCACGATGAAGAGCCATCCAGTCCAAAAGTCCAGGACTGCCTCGGCTGAGCAAGCTTGGTGTATGAGCAGGGGGAACAGTGAGGCAGCCCTGGGGAAGGGGGACCCTTAAGTGATGGGCAGGTCGGAGGCAAAAGAGTTGATCAGACTCTTCCCATCCTCTGTCTGGGGGTTACTGAGATGGTCGACAGCCAGCTGGCTAAGGAAGCTGTGGGGCTCTTGAGCAGGGGCAGCTCCACTGCCCGGGCTAGGGGGAACCTCTCACCTCACCTCACCTTACCTCAAGAAGATGCTCTTTCATTAGAAGAACTGTGCCTGCCTGTGTTGTTCGGTGGACCGCTCGGAGTCCAGGCAGACCCGGGCTTTTCTTACACTGTGACAACACAGCCTTCTCCTGCCCTGTGCGTAGGCAAACGTCCCACCCCATTCATAGGACACAAGTACCTGGCTCAGCGATCAGAAACATCCTAGTATTTTAATGAATGTTAGTCCCCTCTCTGCAAAGAGGGAACCAGCCATCCAAATAAAGAAGGAAGAAAAAAAAAATCCCGGCAAGGAGAGAGTACCAGTGTCCTCATCCTGGCCAGGGCACAGGCTGGGAAGACAATGTAAGGAGGCTGAAGAGCCTTCACTCTAGGTGCCTGCTCCTTACACAGGAGAGAAAGCGGGGTGGGGTCAGTGTTTATAAGTGATAACAGGGCACACTCACCCCATCCTCTAAAGAGCCCAGGGAGGTAGGTGTCATGGCTGCTTTAACCAGTAGGGAAACTGAGACTCAGGAAGTTGAAAACCTTCTCGAAGGTGATGCATTCAGTAAGAGAAGAGGCCGGGATTTGAAGCCAGGACTGTAAGAGGGATCCTAAATGTGTACTCCCTGCCAGGCATGGTTCTCATTGTAGTTGATTAGTTGCTAAGTCATGTCCAACTCTTCGAGACCCCATACACTTCAGCACACCAGGCTTCCCTGTCCTTCACTCTCTCCCCAAGCTTGCTCAGATTCATGTCCATTGAGTCAGTGATGCCATCCAGCCATCTCACCCTCTGTCAACCCCTTCTCCTTTTGCCTTCAATCCTTCCCAGAATCGTGGTTTCCTTTCCAGTCAATCAGCTCTTGGCATCAGGTGGTCAAAGTATTGGAGCTTCAGCTTCAACATCACTCCTTCCAATGAATATTCAGGGTGGATTTCCTTTAGGATTGACAGGGTGGATTTCCTTTAGGATTGACTGGGTTGATTTCCTTGCTGCTGTTCAAGGGACTCTTAAGAGTCTTCTTCATCACCACAGTTTGAAAGCATCAGTTCTTTGGCGCTCACCTTTCTGTATGGTCCAACTCTCACATCCACACGTGACTACTGGAAAAACCATAGCTTTGATTATATGGACTTTTGTTGGCAAAGTGATGTCTCTGCTTTTCAATACACTATCTAGGTTTGTCATAGCTTTTCTTCCAAGGAGCAAGCTTCTGTTAATTTCGTGGCTGCAGTCACTGTCTGCATTTGAAGCCCGAGAAAATGAAATCTGACACTGGTTCCACTTTTTCCCCCTCTACTTGCCATGAAGTGATGGGACTGGATACCATGATCTTCATTTTTTTGAATGTTGAATTTTAAGCCAGCTTTTTCATTCTCCTCTTTCACCTTCTGCTTCATGCATATCAGCCCATGTGACCATCCCAACTGCCTGGGATATAGCTACTGCTGGTACCGTCATATTTTCTAAAGAAATTGAGGTACAACATCAGCTGGCATATGGAAGGTCTCACGGCAGGTCAGCAGTGAGCCAGGCAGTCTGCTGCAAAGTCTACAAGGCCCTTTCCTGCCCCATCAAGGGGCTGTGTGGTATGGCTGGGCTGCCCTGAACTACTCTGCACCTGAACCCCAGTGGGATGCAGAATCCTGTCTGCACAGAGGGTACCACACACACAGTGCTCCAGGGGCCTGCCAGCGAGGAGAGTGAGTGGAACAGATCACGAGAGTGACCCTGGGCCCCGTCCAACGGGGGCAGCTGGTCCTTGCCACTAGCTGATGTCTCAAGGCTCAATGTGGTTTTACCTTCCAATTTACCACAAATCCTCCAAACCTCCTCTCCACACCAAACAAACAAATAAAAACCCTGTGTGTCAGCTGGAGATGCCCCCAGGAAGCCTGTGTATGACTCTGGGTCTAGGATGTCTTGAGAAAGTTAGCTCCGGCCCCCCTACATCTGTACCAGCTATAATTGGGGCAGGCGAGCCACTGGCAAAGAAGTCTCTTGAGCCCCTTGTGTAGCCGGAGTTTCTTTCTTCTAAGCATTGAGCTGGCTGGGCTTTTCCTTCTCAGGACAATAAAGCTGCCCCACAGTCCTCAGCCCCACCCATCTGGCGGCTGCACCACGGCTAACTTGAGTTTTTCCATTCAGTCCCTTCCCTTTCTATGGAAAAATAAGAGCTGCAGTTCCCAGAAGAAAATTAGAAGGGGTTATTAACAAGACGTTCCTTTTCAGAAAGGCACTGGAACCCAGCAAGGAGGTTGGAGCCGGGGCCCCACCTCTCCATCCTGCTGAGAGAAGACCTCCCAGCCCCCCAGCCAGGACCACTGGGGCTGGAGTACTGGCCACGTGCTAGACCTCCCAGGGGTGCTCAGAGGCAGAGGAGACAGGGTGGCACTTCTGAGAAATCAGATTCAAATGCTAAGACGGTTATATTTCCTAGAGGTGTGACAGAATGAGAAAAGGAGAGTTTGCAAAGGCCTTGCTAGCAGAAATACCCTGACATCTCTCTCTGCCTGTCTGCTCTGGGCTAACAGGGAGGAGCCGAAGCCCTGCCTTTCTCTCCTTGTCAGCCTAGATCTTAGTCCCTTCCAGGTGAAGGCGCCCTTCACTGCCTTGGAGCCAAGACGGGCACAAGGGTGTGAGTGACAAGACACACCCTGAGTGACAAGATTCAGAGCAGCCTGGTCCCTGCCTGGGGCATCTTTCCCACACACGTGGGCTCCTCTCATGCTTTATTTAGCACAGCGATGCTGAGACTGTTTGCTCCTCAGTTTGGTTGGGGGTGGGGAGGGGGTGGAGGCTGTCCCAAATAGAATTAACAGCTCTGATCTTCTGCCCAGAAAAATGCTCAGACACCCACAAGAGTCACTGTTCCCTCCCACCCATCCTTGGGCCTTCCTCTGGTTTGAGGACCCCCTCCTCTACCACACAGCAGGACCAAAAAGGATAGTGATTCACCCCGGGAAGCCCCGCTGGGAGTGCTATGTTCGGAAGGGGCGAGAGGCCGGCTCAATGTCCAGGCCCCAAGGAGATGCCACTCTCCTGGGGGACAGCTGAGGACACTTTACAAAGGGATATTTTCTATAAGGGAAATTGACGAGCGGTGCTGGCCACAGGGGGAAGCTGTCACTTCCGGGAGTCCGTGCCATCAGGTTCTGGGGTGAGTCGGTGTAGCTACGGGACAGGTCAGCCCTACGGGAGCTGAGCCCCACTCAGGCGACTCAGCCAGCCCGTAGGAAATGACCCCATCCATGGCCCCCCTCCCCTCCTGTCTCCTGCCAGTGCCTCCCCTTGGCCAAAGCAGCGAGAAGTCCACACTGATGAAACCCATCAAGGTCAACCTCTGGGACCCAGAAAAGCGTGGATGGATGGGGAATGGACCTAATGGGGCTGGGGACGGGAGACGCCCGACACATTTCAGGGTGTTGAGACCTAGTGCCCGTGGTGGGGTCAGCAAGAGGGTGCGTGAGGGAGGCATGGGGCTGTTGACTGTCCGAGATGAGTGTGAACTTCCTGTGGCCAGGAGCCGTGCGTGGCTTACCTGACTGGCAACAGCAAAGTGTCACCTGAATGCAAGTCTACCACTAACATGCTGGGTGACCGCAAAAGCTGAGAGGCCACTCCAGGTTTTCCCACGTGTAACACACGAAGATGGACCCTGGTGAGCCCTGAGGGGCAGGGGGCACAGCCAATGCTGCAGGAAACGGAGGCCTGGCCCTGGTCCTTCCTCTGCCACTTAGGAGGCAGTGGTCTTGGACCAAGGACTTAACCTGTCAGTGTCTCAGTGTCTTCACTTGCAAGGGAGAGGAACACGTCCCTTCCCCAGGTCACGATTACATAAGGTGACACATAAAGAGCACTTAGCAATGTCCTAGCATGGAGAAAACATGCGAGGGATGTTGCAGAAACAGCATTCAGATGCTCTGCATTCCTAAATCCTCCAAGTCTGGGCCCTGGGAGTTGAATGTCCATCCTCCACCGGGACCCATGTCATGCTGCTGTTTTATGCGAAAGCAATTTTCTTGGCCAAATTACCCCGATAACTAGAATCTTCAAACCCAGCCTGAACATTCTAGCCCTGGAACCTTTTCTTTTCAAGCTCCCGGGATCACATTGCCTTACCCAAAGACTCCATGGAGAAGACAGACTAAGCCTCAAAACTCATGAGGCTTCCCAGGTGATGCTGGTGGTAAAAAAACCTGCCTGCTAGTGCAGGAGCCACAGGAGATACGGGTTTGATCCTTGGGTCTGGAAGATCCCCTGGAGGAGGGCATGGCAACCCACTCCAGTATTCTGGCCTGGAGAATCCCATGGACAGAGGAGCCGGGAGGGCTACAGTCCATGGGGTTGCAAAGGGTGGGACATGACTGAAGTGACTGAGCGTGCACATGTGTGCTCTGTGTGCCAATCGGCAGCAGTCCCTCCTCATCAAACCTCCAGTGTGCAATTCAAAGCAAATCTGGCGGTGCTCCTTGCTGCTCAGCTGGGCGCACTGTGGGCTTCCCCTCTGAGCTGGAAGTAGGGGGCTCTTTGAGATGATGTATCTGCTGGACAGGAAATGTGTCTCCTCCTCACGGCGTGACCACTCTGCTCATTCTCTGCAGGGGGACCTCCCACTGCACGGAGCCTCAGCTGCACACCTGGAATTCACTCTGTATAGCCAGATATTTCCAAACCTGACTGCTGGGGACTGCCAAGGGAGAGATCACTACCTCTTTCTCCATCTCTACTTACAACTGTATCTATAACTATACCTAGAACCCAGGTCTCCTGCATTGCAGACAGATTCGTTACCATCTGAGCCACCAGGGAAGCCCCTCCTATAACTCTATCTGTAGTTATAGCTATGTCTATTCTAGGTCTCTATCTACATTTATAGCTATTCCATGCTGTGCTGTGCTTAGTCGCTCGGTCATGTCTTTTACTTTTACTTACTGTCAACCTTACCCTATACTGTCCGTAAAGTTGAGGTATTAATGAGGCCTGTTTACTTACAGACTGTGCTGTGTACTCAGTCACTCAGTCACGTCCAACTCTTTGCTGCCCCATGGACTATAGCCCGCCAGGCTCCTCTGTCCATGGGGATTCTCGAGGCAAGAATAATGGAGTAGGTTACCATGCCCTCCTCCAGGGGATCTTCCCAACTCAGGGACTGAACTCAGATCTCCCACATTGCAGGTGGATTCTTTACCATCTGAGCCACTAGGTAAGTCCGAGAATGCTGCAGTGGGTAGCCTATCCATTCTCCAGGGGATCTTCCTGACCCAGGAATTGAACCAGGGTCTTCTGCATTGGAGGCAGATTCTTTACCAGCTGAGCTACCAAAGGAAGCCCACAGCTATAGCATATTTGTTAATACATGTATTCTATATCTAATCTGTATCTCCCTGCCTGATACAGGGAGGGAGATAGCTATCTCATCTATCCATCTATCTATAGCTATCTAATCTATATGGAACACATGTATGTTATATTGTACACACTACACACATGCACATTATAATGTATGCAATATAATGTACATATACATTAGATATAGATACATGTGAGATAATGATTAGATAGGTACATGAATTAGATAGATATAAATTAAATACAGAAACAGAATTATATTTTTTAATGCATAACATACGACATCTAATGTAATAACATATTATTACTATAATGTAACCCACGGACAGAGGAGCCTGGTGGGCTATGGTCGCAAAGAGTCAGACACGACTGAACTGACTTAACATGCACACACACTTATATGTATTCTGTGTATACAATCTTCCCTCAGTATCTCTGGGGGAACTGGTCCCAGGCCTCCCCACAGAGACCAAAATCCATAGCGTCTCAAGTCCCTTAAATAAAATGGCACAGTGTTTGCATATAACTTAGACACACCTTCCCTCTCATATGCCTTAAATCACCTTTGCTGCTGCTGCTTCTAAGTCACTTCAGTCGTGTCCGACTCTGTGCGACCCCATAGACGGCAGCCCACCAGGCTCCCCCGTCCCTGGGATTCTCCAGGCAAAAAATACTGGAGAGGGTTGCCATGCCCCCTTCCAGGGGATCTTCCCGATCCAGGGATTGAACCCTCATCTCTTATGTCTCCTGCACTGCAGGTGGGTTCTTTACCACAAGCGCCACCTATTTCCGGATAAATGAAAGTCAGACTGCCAGGTCCAAATCCCGGCTGCTCCACGCGTTAGCTATTGGACAAGCAGCCTGACTGGTTATGCCTCAGTTTCTCGTCTGTAAAATGGGGATGAGAGTAGTATCTCCCCAGGAGACAGCTGTGAATCCACGTAAAGAGCTTACTTAGAAAACTGCCCAGCCATGTTCACAGTGCTTAGAGAATGCTGGCTAAAAGTACTAAATACACAATTATATGGGTCGTTCTCAGCTCAGAGTGAACATAC
>NW_011494644.1:1041903-1044622 GCF_000754665.1 Bison bison bison | reverse complement strand
AACATACAGTTGCTGTGTCAATACACTGGTCATTATTGACAAGAGCTACAGTTTGAAGTGTTCTCAGTCAAGGGCTAAAATTCAAACTTTCAATGTCTTGGAAGAAGTCATCTCCCACCAAGAACAGAAGAATAATGACCTCAACACAATCTATTTTTCAAAACTGTGCATGTAGCTACCCTTTGGGGAACTTGCTGGCTATTTGTGGAATGTTGCATCAATTCATGTGCCCTGAGTCATGCAGTCTAGGGCAGCACAATGGCCATAGGACCGCAAACCCTCTCTGAGAATGTTTCTCCTGCCCAGTCCAGCCTCCCTGCCTGGTGAGCCAAGTCCCAGCCTGGGCAGGGGCCCAACTGGTCACCTCCCTGTCCCACCCCTCCCACCAAGGCTAATTAAAGACCCGGCAAATCAGAACCAGAGGAAAAGACTGTGGTGGAAGGATTTGTCTGGTCCCAAAACCAGCCCTGTCTGCTCCAGAGAGGTCCTGCTCCCCCAAGGAGGCTGGCAGGAGGAAAGCAGATGGGCTGCAAAGCAATTTGCTCTCACTGTCTTCTCAACAGATGCCGGGTACCATAAGAATTAATGGGCTGGAGATTCAGGTAAGAGCCATTCAGAGGCTCCTGATTACTCCCCAAACCACTCTCCACGGAGGGAAAGGTTAATCGAAGCCCAGAGCTGGAAGCCAGGCGAGAAGACAGCAATTGCTTTAATCCTGGGAATCGGGGAACAGCTTTGGGAGAAAGAAGTTTGCACAGAGGAGGCTGTGGTCTGCCTCTGAAAGAGGAACTGGGCCTTAAAGCTGAGTTTTTCACAAGTCTTGCTCCATTGGTCCAAAAGCCTTGGCCCAACCCTCTCCAAATCCAGCCAAATAGCTAGGCATTTTAACTCAAAAAAAAAAATGCTGTATATTTTCTGCACTGCTGGGCCCTCGGATCTCTCAGGAAACCATCTCTGAGAGGTGTTTTCCCTTTTCCACTCATGGTGCACACGCTCATAAGCACCGTGAGTCTTACCATGCGTGCAGTCACTCTCTGGCAACTCAGACCTAGAGGCTTTGTGGCGTGGATGTGTCATGGCCAAGAGCTGGAGGCGGAGGTCTGATATTAACCAGAGAGGGTGATGTTTAAACACAAACAAAGACAACACCAAGGAAGGAACAAATTATGCCCTCTACATGGTCACAATTACGTGGCCGGGGCTGTCTTTGTAAACTAAGCTGTCCACATAGCAACTGAGGTTACACCAGCCCTTCTCACGCTTGGCACTACTGACATTCTCGACTACATACATGGTGGGGTGTTTACCACCATCCCTGGCCTCTACCCACAAGATGCCAGTAACTCTCCCCAGTCCCCAAGTTATAACAATCAAGCATGTCTCCAGACGTCAACAAATGTCCCCAGGCGTGAAGGTAGTGAAACTGCCCCTAAGTTGTGAACCACTAGTTTAGACTCAGACTTCAATTCAGCTGAACTCAAGCCAGCTGATTAGCTGATGATGACGATTAGCTGATTTTTCATGGAAGTCCCATGATCAGCACTGCTCGGATCAGGAGTTCCCTGTCAAAATGCTTGTTCCAGACATTAGTCTGACCTGACAGCCCCCAATTTAAGCCCCTCTCCCTGGGTCCCACCTCAGCTCTTGCCCTTCACCCTTGCCTGAGAAAGGTAATTCCTTATTCATCCTGACGTTCTAATGCCACAAAGGCACTGAAAGAGCTCCAAGGAGCTAACACTTGATTCTAAGGAAAACTGGCACCATTTTTACAGGAACCCAGATGTGATGGGAAAGAATCCGCCTGCAATGTGGGAGACCTGGGTTCGATCCCTGGGTTGGGAAGATCCCCTGGAGAAAGGAAAGGCTACCCACTCCAGTATTGTGGCGTGGAGAATTGCATGGACTGTATAGTCCATGGGGGTCACAAAGAGTTGAGCACGACTGAGCAACTTCCACTTCATTTCAGATGTAATGTGAAAAAGTCTCCAAACAGGATTAGGGCCACCTCTTTGCCTGGTTAACTCTGACCACTGTAAGCTCTCAGCTCAGCGGTCACCTCCTGAGCTTGAAACTCACCTCTGGAAAGTGACTTCCGTGAGCACCTTCCCCCTTTCGGTATCTGGTCACTCCCGCTTACAGACACACTGGTGGTGTTTTTGTTTACTCAATACTCCTTGAAAGTATGGGCGTATTTACTTGTTCCTAAATTCACTAACTCCCCCAGGCAGAACGGGGGTTCACGGGCAAGGCTCCTTCTGTCCTGTTCACTGCTGTGTCTTTAGCATCAAGGCCGAGCCTCCTCTTGGACCCCGAACTATTTGCTGGGTAACCACCTGGATGCTGCTGCTGCTGCTGCTAAGTCGCTTCAGTCGTGTCCGACTCTGTGCAATCCCATAGACGGCAGCCCAACAGGCTCCCCACTCCCTGGGATTCTCTAGGCAAGAACACTGGAGTGGGTTGCCATCTCCTTCTCCAATGCATGAAAGTGAAAAGTGAAAGTGAAGTCGCTCAGTCATGTCTGACTCTTAGTGACCCCATGGACTGCAGCCCACCAGGCTCCTCTGTCCATGGGATTTTCCAGGCAAGAATACTGGAGTGGGGTGCCATCGCCTTCTCTGCATATACATACTACTATATATAAAATAGCGGAGAAGGCGATGACACCCTACTCCAATACTCTTGCCTGGAAAATCCCATGGATGGAGGAGCCTGGAAGCCT
>NW_011494644.1:1017961-1041803 GCF_000754665.1 Bison bison bison | reverse complement strand
CGTGTCCGACTCTGTGCAATCCCATAGACGGCAGCCCAACAGGCTCCCCACTCCCTGGGATTCTCTAGGCAAGAACACTGGAGTGGGTTGCCATCTCCTTCTCCAATGCATGAAAGTGAAAAGTGAAAGTGAAGTCGCTTAGTCGTGTCAGACTCTTAGCGACCCCATGGACTGCAGCCTACCAGGCTCCTCCATCCATGGGATTTTCCAGGCAAGAGTACTGGAGTCGGGTGCCATTGCCTTCTCCTAACCACCTGGATAAATGGATGAATTTCTCCTGGACAGATTTCCTTCCACCCACTGCTCGTTTTCTTCGGGAGCTTTGTTCACATCCGCAGTGACCCCGGCACTATCTTTAAATACTGTGACTGTAACTCCCTGCCCTTGTACCTTCTGTTGGCTGACCAAAGAAATTCAAGGACCAGGTAGGTTGTTGAAGGCTGAGCAGTCAGGAGCTTTCCTCCTGATGCCCTTGATCTTCAGACCCGGAGAGGAATCTCAGAGTAAAGGAAGGTTTGCTCCCCTCCAAGGAGAGCCAATCTCACAGAGATGCCGATTGATATATCTTCACTCTATGGAAGAGTTCCTGTATTACCACGCCCAGGGGATCTCAGTGTTGGCGCTGAGGCCACGAACTAATTGACAGTGATGATGCTGGGGAAGGGGGATGACAGGAAGGGAAGCAGAGACGCTAAAATTAAATGACGAGAGACCTTGCCAACAGGAGTGGGCTCAGAAATGATGAACTATCTAGGGGATCAATGAGAAAGAGAGAATCAATGAGCATTCATTTCCTACTCCATGGGATCTTCCCAACCCAGGGATCAAACCCATGTCTCCTTCATTGTCAGGCAGATTCTTCACCACTGCACTGCCTGGGAAAAGTTAATAATAAGCACTCAAATTCACCAAAACACTATTGCTGCACAGGAAGATGTTTAATTTTTGTTGTTTTTAAAATAAATTTTCTGTTGGGTCCATTGTTTAAACCCTTTTACTCACAAGCCTAGTGGCAACCTGTCAAAGAAGTAGGCATCACAGGAAGAATTATCTCTATTTATTTATATATCTACCCACCTACCATCTATCCGTCATTCCTGTACCTACTTACCTAAGTACATCTGCAGAAAATTGTACAAAGCACAATCTATCTATACCAACCTTGGGGCGCATACATCAAGCTTATCCCTCCAGCTTTTCTGAGCATTAGCAAGTCTCTCTACTGGTTCAGTTCAGTTCAATCGCTCAGTCGTGCCCAACTCTTTGTGATCCCATGGACTGCAGCACGCCAGACTTCCCTGTCCATCACCAACTCCCTAAGCTTGCTCAAACTCATGTCCATTGAGTCAGCGATGGCATCCAACCATCTCATCCTCTGTCTATGCCAAAGCAATTTTTTTTTAAATTTTTTTGTGGAAAAATAGGAGAGAGGTTGAGAAGATAGATTCCGATGTCATATGGCCCCAAGTCTGATACTCACCAGTGCTAGGTCCTACGTGTCTTTGGGCGAGTTACTTAACCTCTCTGACCCTTAGGGTCCTCATCTGGAAGCTGGATATCATGAAAAGACCCATGGAATAATGGCATTTGAGGATTCGGTGGCGGAAATCAGTTCTTGGCAAATGGCAAAGGTCAGTAAGAGTGGACGTCACACCAGCGCTGCTAACCAAATCCACACTCCTATCAGACATTCTTTTTGCATCTCTAGATCACTTGGTTCCCGGGTAACCACCATCTGGAGACCAGAAATGCGTTCACAACTGCAAGTCAGGGAGTCCTCCGTACCCCCAGGGACAGCCTGCTGAGAGAAAACTGACCCAAGGGATTATTCGACTTCCTCATTCATTAATCTGGCTGTTAAGCAGAGAAAGTCCTGCTGATGCCAACAGATGCGAAGTTTGGCTGTGCTGACTGCAGAGAGCAGAAGAGGCCTCAGCAGCCAATCAAAGCATCTCCCCCAACTGGGTACAGCTTCCTGGGAACACTGGGTGGGAGCCGAGGCAGTGAGTACCAGGGAGACAGAGGATGCGTGGAGGGACGGGCCCCCAGCTGGCCCAACGTCCCAATGCAGGCTGAGCCCTGGGCAAGCCATGCCACTGTGGCCTGAACGGACAGAGCTCACAATGAAATCTCGAAGTCAGGCCCACCTGTGGCACCTGGGTTCCAGGATGGAGCAGGTGATGCCTTTCTTGGGAGCAAAGGGGACTGGGGTGGGGAGAGGTGGGGCGGGCAGGGGGCGCTGACCCAGGGCTCAGAGCATATCCTCCACTCACCTCTGCCTGGCTGGCTCTTCCACACTCGGCCACATCTGCCATCTTGCTCAGGCCATATGGGAGATATTTGGGGCACCACATTCTGCCAGAAAACCTCTCCTCTGCCCCTCTCATCTGCCCTGCCTGCAGGCAGCTGAAGAAGATCCCCTCGTGAGTCCCATGATGGGCTGAGGCCCAGCACAGAGTCAAAGCAGAGCACGGGCTTATGCCAACAGTTACAAAGAACACATTTGCACTTTGGTTGGGTTCCAACATCTCTTTAACATCAGAGATCAGAACTCGGGGAAAGATAACAGTATCCTATGGCTCCCCAAAGACTGAGCGCCAGATGAGACTGATGGACTGTTGTCTGGAGACAAATTGAGTCATTTCCCCAGCGGCATGGCACCAGTGCAGAAAGCCAGCCGCGTGCCACAGCTGGCTTACCTGGCAAACCAGGGCTCAGGTACCTGGGGCCCATGGATGTAACTGTGGGAGAGGTCACTGGGTAGGTGGGGGAACTGTCATGCACAACATACTAGCCAGAGCCAGGGCACACAGACTGTTCCTGCCCATGGAGGTTTTGCAGAACTGGTGGGGCAATTTCCATAGTAAAAGATGCAGCTGGGACAAGGACAGAACCATCCAGAACCATCTAGAACCATCTAGGCTACTGCATCCCAGACTGACTTCCAGAATTCTGGGTGCAGACTATGTGCCCAGGAGTTTTCTGAGTCATAAATTTTCTCTCTGGGGAAGGACTGATAGAGAAGGGCCAGCATCTCATAATCCATGGGGTAGACCGGGGAGAGACACATTTCCCAAAGCGAAATGCACATAAATCTGAGAGGATGCTGTGATGAGTTTAAAGGGCACCCAAAGGAGCTTTTTAATTTTATTAATTCAAAATTAAAAGTTTTGCAAAAAAAAAAAAAAAAACATAACTGGCTCTTCAAACTTGTAATTTCACCAATATTATTCCCTGAGATAGCATTTCTCAACCTCAGCCCTACCGACATTTCGGGCAAGATAATTTTTCCTGTGGGGCTGTCTTGCACCTCGTAGGATACTTAGCAGCCTCTCTGGTCGCTACCCACTAGATGCCAGTAGTGAACCCCCTCCAAGGTGAGATAACCAAAAATGTCTTCAGACATTGCCAAACATCCTCTGAAGGTCAAAGACACTCTTGATTGGGAATCATCAGTTTAGGGTAAGTCTACTTCTTAAAGTAAAATAAGTTAATGTCAGGGAAAATGTACTATAGGTGACTTAGGATAAACAAACTACACAATTCACATATGGCAAATGTGGCTGAGCTGACAGCCACATCACCTCCTGACTGGCAGGAGTTTGGGAAAAAGCAGATGAGAAGATGGTCAAAGAGGAGCTAAAACTGGGTATTTATCCCCTTAAAATCCCACCACTGCTCCTTCATGCTTGCTCTGTTTTCTGGCTATCCCTGAAGTCGACTGGGCTTCCCTGGCAGCTCAGATGGTGAAGAATCTGCCTGCAATGAGGGAGACCTAGGTTCGATCCCTGGGTTGGGAAGATCCCCTGGAGAAAGGAATGGCAACCCACTCCAGTATTCTTTCCTGGAGAATTCCATGGACAGAGGAGCCTGGTGGGCTACAGTCCATGGGGTCGTAGAGTTGGACACAACCGAGCAACTAAAACTTCTGAAGCCAACTAAGTAAATGGATGTGGGGAGAGGACAAAAGAGCCCAAAGGAATCCCGAGAATCTACTTTCCTCACAACTTCTGGCCTTCCATGAAGGAAGAAGGAGTAGGGTGGGCTTGCTTCTCACCCCCCTGGGGAAGACAGTGCAGAGATGCTCGTGATGAGGGTAAAGAGTAGGAGGCAGGCGGTCCCTGGAGCTGCAGAAGTCACTGAAGAGCCTTGAGAAGTTCAGCTACGTTTGCTCGCCTATCTCACACTCTGTTAGCTGTGGGGTGCTGGCTGGGAGGCACCCTGTCGTCTCTCTTTAGTATCTGACCAATCCACAGGGCTAAGGAAATGATCAATCCAAAGATACACCTCCTTAGATTCACAGACTTAGAAAACGAACTTGCGGTTGCCAGTGGGAAGGGACAGTTAGGGAGTTTGGGATGGACATATCACACTGCTGTATTTAAAATGGATAACCAACAGGGACCTACTGTAGAGCACATGGAACTCTGCTCAATGTTATGTGGCAGCCTGGATGGGAGGGGAGTCTGGGGGAGAATGGATACATGGATCTGTATGGCCGAGTCCCTTCACTATTCACCTGAAACTATCACATTTTTGGATAACCAGCTACCCCCCAATGTGAGATAAGAAGTTTAAAAGAAAAACAAAAACAAAGATATAACTCCTGCAAGTCCCATCAGAAAGGGAAGCACTCCACTGGTTTAAAAAGCTAACACTCACAAGCACTTAGCGTGTACTGATGACTTTACAGACACCGTGCCCTGCCATCTTCATCACAGCCCTGCGGGGCTATTCCTGTGGTAACTACATTGCAGATGGGGAGACGGAGGCTGAGTGGGTCAGAGCCCCTTAAGGCCAGAAGACACAGCTCCAGGACTCCACCTGAGTCTGCTGGACTCACAGCTGCCCAGGAAAGCAGAAGAAGACAGTAAGGGCCCTCCTTACAAGATCCACTGGTCACCCGCCCCACACAGGAACGCCACTGTGATTCAGAGGCCTCAGAATGGCCCAATGCACAAGCAGATACAAGGATGCAACTAACTGCCCAAGGGAGAGAGTTCTCCAAACCCAAGGCGTGAATGAGCAGCCACCCCTCCCCGCATGACCCCTCCCTGCCTCTGCTCTCTGCGTTCACCTCCTGGTGACCACTGGGTGGAGGAAAACTCAGAAAAACAGGTCTGATTCTTCCCATGGTGCTTTCAGAACCCGGGTGCACACACAGCGTCTCAACACGGCAGCAAGACAGCCGTTATGTGTCTGTCCCATTTTTCTGAGTCCTGGAGCCAAGAGGGTGCTGATAAACGCTCCCTGGAGAGGTGGTTCTGAGCATCAGGGCAGAGAAGGTGACAGAGACCATGGGGAGGTACTCACCTGGGTCTCCAGGGTGATCACTGGGCTTGGTTGTGGCTCCTGTGGGAAAAAAGGAGAAAATGCCTATGAATGGGGGGGAAATGTAACCTACTACCCTGGCACCACTTTAAAACAAAGCTGTACTTCTGCAGTGCTCAAGCAACCACACGGGGAGGGTGTCCCCGTTCTGTCACCCCCATTCCATGCGACATTCTCTACCTCCTCCCACACCCACATGAGGAAGGAGGATAAAACTTTTCACTAGGAGGTTGCAGGGACACACGCAGGAGATCACGCAAGAAGATGAAGTGCAAGTGTAAAGAAAGAACAAACAAAGCCCCCTCGCAGAGCATCTCAAAGTGTGCTCAAAGCATCGACGGGAGGGAGAAGATGGGTCCGCAAGAGGATTAGAAATAAACCTGAAAGAATATAAAGTCCCGATGAGGGGCAAGGCCACCACTTTGTGTCTGATCTGGGAAAGAATGAGGGAAGGAACGAGACAGAGGGACAAGAAGGAGCTTAATTCCCGGTCTGTGGTGCACATTCCAATGGGCTGGGGAAGATTCCTTTCAGGAGGGAGAAGGCCAGAGAAAGTCCCATTCATTCACTTTCGACAAAAGCCAATTGACTGGAAATGCTCGGTGGTAAATTCTCTCGGGTCATTAAACGTGAACTCCGGGGTGGGGGCAGGGTGGGTACAGAGGAGGAAGGGACGCCTGGAGAGGAGGTAGCGGTTTTCAGCGAGTGGATTCCAAAGAAAACAGGAAACTCAGCACATAAAGGCTATTTTTGTCTCGACTATGTTGGCCCTGCACTTAATCATCTTGGATTCATGATTCTGGGAAAGTAACCTCAAGCTGCCTCTGCCTGAGAATGGGCATGATTTTAGAGCCCCAAAGGGCAAACTCAATTGGAAGCTTTATCTAAGCAGATTTTCCAACACAGGCTTCCAGAAAGCATGCAAATTCGCCCCAGCCCCCTGCCCTCTGCTGTGAACAAGAAGGAAATGTAGATATCACGCCTTATTCGTCTTTCTGTGATGGGCTTACTTTACTTAGCACAATGTCCTCAAGGTTCACCCATGTTGTTACAAATGGCAGGATTTCCTTCTTGTTTGAAGGCTGAATGATATTCCACTGTGTGTGTATATATGGGGCTTCCCAGGTGACTCAGTGGTAAAGAATCTGCCTGCTATTGCAGGAGCCGCAGGAGACTTAGGTTTGATCCATCCCTGGGTCGGAAGATCCCCTGGAGGGGGAAATGGCAACCCATTCCAGTATTCTTGCCTGGAAAATCCCATGGACAGAGGAGACTGGCAGGCTACAGTCCATGGGAGTGACCTTTGAGTGACCACAAAGAGTCGGTCACTCAGTCAGACACGACTGCGCACGCAGGCAGCACATATATATACAGCATATTTTCTTTATTCACCTGTCAATGGACATACCGGTTGTTTCCATGTTTTGGCTATTAAGAATTTGGCTTCCAGGATCATGGGGGTGCAGATCTCATAATTCCACTTTTATGAGGCAACTAAAATAAACTCTCAGAGAAGCAGAGAGTAGAAGGGTGGTTGGCAGGGGCTGGAAGGAGCGGGAAAGTGGGGAGATGCTATGTATCGAGTATGAAGTTTCAGTCCCACTAGGCAAATAAGCTCCAGAGATCTGCTGTATGACATAGAGCCTAGAGTTAGCAACATGGCACTGTACACTGAAAATTTCGGTCAGAGGACAGACCTCATGTTAGGTGTTCTTTCCATAATTAAAAAAGAAAGAAAGTGTAGAGAGACTGGAACATCTAAACCCCTCACCATCCTAAGTAACTGTCACTCACTTTCTTGATCACTGCTCCCCTGTGGCATCTTGATAACGATGCCTTGTTCTGATGAGGGTCAGATACCTAACCCCAGGAATGCTTTGCTTTCTGGTCTGTTCTGACCTTTCCTTCAAGACAAGGGACTCTTCTCTCCCAATTTCAGTTCTAATTCCCAGCGTCTCTTCAATGGTGCAGCTCAGAGGTTGATGCCAAGAGGACATCTCACTCTCATTTTCACACTCCACCCTGGCCCTGAACATTCCTCATCCCCAAGAAGATACTGAGGGGCATTTTTCCCCCTCTTCCCACACTGCAGCCTTGGCCCACAAAGAAACTTGGAGAAAGACTTCCCTGATGGTCCAGCGGTTAAGAATCCACCTTGCAACGCAGGGGGATGAGGGTTCGATCCCTGCTGGGGGAACCAAGGTCAACACCAGAGAGTCCATGTGCTAAAGAGCCTACAAGATACAAGGAAGATCCTACGTGCCCCAACTAAGACCCAACACAGCCACACAAATATTAAAACAACAACAACAACAAAGAAGTCTTGTAAGAAATACTGCAACCCTCTGTCTTCAAACCCTTACCAGCTCCTTGTCAAGGGGGAAGAGGTAGCCACTACAGCGGGGGAGAACCTTCGCTGAACCACTCTTTATTCAAGTGAGGCTCATTATTTTAGCATCCTTCATGGAGCACCCCCAGCCAGCTCCTGTATCACATGTCTGCAGAGAGAGTGAACCCTGTGCTCCCAGGCTCCCAGGGTCAGGCCAAGTACACTGTGCAGGGCCCATTCTAGTCCGGGAGGCAAGGCCATGGTCCATGTTGGGCAGCATGGGTCAGACTCACACTGTTTAATGAGAGACAGCACACAAGTCTGTGCTTCAGCTCAAGTCAGCCTCTGTGTGTCTGTCTGTCCCTCTCTTTATTCCGATCCCAGCATCCAGATTTTGACTGGAAGATAAGAAGCTGCTTCTCAGACATTAGCTTCATTTTTTAAGGCCAGGTCCTTGCAAAGCATTGGATGGGGTGTTGGGTGCATGCCCAGATTAATTAAGCTGTACTTCACAGCGCATTTGGCTGTTGTTTGGGGCTTACGCTTCACTGCTCAGAATCCCATGGGGGAGGCGGGGGAGAGGGGAGAATGCCATCCTGAACCCCATGAACAACTTCACTGAAAAAGACTTTCCCAGGAAGCCACAGGAAACCTCTGACATCCGTGTTGACAAAACCCAGAGCCTGATCCATGGGTACAATGCTGCACCAACTATCTGGTGTTCCATGATCAGAGATCCTCTGGGGGCAGGGTCAGAGGATTAATATTCATTAAAAAGCTTCTGGAAAAACAAAAGCAAAAATGCTATCTATTTAGCATGTTAATTATTTAGCCAAGAAGACAGACAAAGTAACTCACAAACGGCCATGTCATTAACACTTAAGATTCACTGGCCAACAAACTCACTCCCCTCCCTCTGTGCACATTTGAGATATAAGACTCTGCCTACAGAGGCTCAGACCAGAGGATTCAAGGTATGACAGTATCTCTGTGAGGTTTCACTTTCAGTAACATCCTCCTTAATTGGAAAGGCTAACGAAGTGGAACTGGGTCAATGATGCTGTCTGCCTAATCCATCGCGTCTGTCTAAACTGGGACTCTTTGGTTTACAGTAGAGTAAATTCCTGTCTGTCAGAGGAAAGGCTCTCGGAGACCAATGGGGAATTCGCAACGTGCTCGGATGCTACAGTGGAGAGCTTTTAGAATCTTAATGTGGGGACCGAGAACCAGGGAACCACCTAAAGCAAGGAAAGCCCTTTCATATCATCTACTGCAATGACAAAGTGGGGAAGCCAAGTGGGGAACTGGGTAGATGGAATCAGTGGCCCTCATTTTCACCACTCCCTCGATCCACACCTTCTGGTCATGTGATCGTGCATTTCTTTGCAGAGCAAGCTTCCTCCTCCCTGAACTTGGGCTTGCCCATTAGCAGTTAAGACATCGTGGAAGCTTGAAATGTGTGTGCATGATTGAGCATGACCTCTTGTGCTTTTGCCGGTCAGCTCAGGAGAATACACCCCAGGTAGCCTGCTGGTCCAAGGGGGATTAGAGGCACTCGGAGCAGACCCGATCCAATCTGCAGCTTGAAGCTAAGTCCAGCCTCGATTAGCCAACCCCGAGCCCACCTCACTCACAGACAGAATATGTGCCTGTTGTCTCAAGCCATTTCAGGTTGACTTGTTACACAGCGCCATTGTGGTGAATATACTCTCCAAGGTAGACCTTGATAGAACTAAAATGTATTGTATACAGTCCAGCCTTGGAAACGAAAAGATACATATTCTCCCTAAGTCTGCAAATACATCCAGGAACCTGCAATAACTACAGCTAATAGCTATCATTTACTGAGACCCTACTATGTACCAGGCTCCATTTGAGATGGACCTTACACCAAGCAAAGAAACATTCACCACCAGTATTTGGTACTACCTCTGAGTCAGCCTTCAGCCCTCTTCACTAAATATACCAGTTCTTCTGAATTTGTTTCGGCGCCATTACAACATATTGGGGCTTCCCTGGTGGCTCAGATGGTAAAGAGTCCACTTGCAATGAAGGAGACCCAGGTTTGATCCCTGGGTCAGGAAGATCCCCTGGAGAAGGGAGTGGCTACCCACTCCAGTATTCTTGCCTGGAGAATTCCACGGACAGAGGAGCCTGGCAGGCTACACCCAAGGGGTCACAAAGAGTCAGACACGACTAAGCGACCAACACTTACAGCTGCACGATAACATTAAAGGGGGTCATCACTCAGAACCTCCTTGCTCTGAGAAAGACATTTCTCATTCCTTTGGTTTATTCTAAACTTTATTCCATGGGCATATTATTTGACCAAGATTCAGAATAGTCATGAATACTAGTAGTAACTTACTAAGTTACTTGTTAAGTAACAGCTAATAATTTGTTAACGTCATACCATGTTTCAGGCCGTGGCTTAACCTCTATACACACATCATTCCATTTACCCCTTGTAACACCTTTATGGTAGGCACTACTACTATTCCCATTATAGAGATGGGGAAACTGATGACCACAGAGATCGAATAACTTGTCCAAGTTTACACAGATATTGTTGAAGCCTGGATTCAGTCCCAAGGCCCTGTATTCAAGAAACCTGGGGTATTTTAGAGTAGCTCTATCAGACAATACAGTCCTACCTTAGACAAAGTAATCCTGCAACCTAGATAATGTTTATCAAAAGGAAGAATACAGGAAGTAAAAGGTTAAGTACCACCTTAACGACTGGCATCGTTTTTGAGCATCCGTATTTTTAAAAAAGGTAGTGGACACGGTTGATAGAAATTAGCACACATGTCAAAACTAAAAACAAAATGCAGTCACTGTGCCACAGCATGAACCATGCAGAGTTAGCCAAACTCGTTCACACACGTTTACTATGCTCCAACTCAGCAGCCAGCACTCTGCCTGGCGGGCACCATGAGGGAGACAGAACTGAGTTTAAAGGGACCCTGTGCGCCCTTCTATCCCAAAGCTAACTGTATAAATGAGGCGGGAGCCTGATTACAGGTCCTGGAGAAATGAAACTTGTTTGCTCCTCAACAGTCTTGCTTGTATGACCAGGGAAACCAGGCTCAGATACTTCTGAGCCCATCAGGGCCACGGGCCTAATCTTAACAAGCAATTAAGCTTTTATAAAGAATGCAGAGAGAAGAGGAGGAATTTGTTCATTTTCATTTCAGGCTTGCATCAAACGTTTCTGGCTTTCCTGGTCATGCTGAGCCCCGGGTAAGCCTCGTTCACACACGTTTACTATGCTCCAACTCAGCAGCTAGCACTCTGCCTGGCAGGCACCATGAGGGAGACAGAACTGAGTTTAAAGGGACCCTGTGTGCCCTTCTATCCCAAAGCTAACTGTTTAAATGAGGCGGGAGCCTGATTACAAGTTGGAAGGGGCTTTCTCCTCCCTGTCTTTGATAAGACATCATATCTATATCTCATATGATATGAGATATCATAAGATAGCGCTTGTTCTTGGGCATTAAGCAAAGTCTTTGGGAAATAGGTGACAAACATGTGACTCAGGCTTCCTGAGTCAGGTCCCCCCTGAGGCCCATCAAGTCAGCAGATAGACAATGGGTCCCCAGTAAGACTCAGCACAGACACACCCAGGACGAAGCTGCAGAAGGCTGATGGCACTCGCCCAGGGAGTCCTCTGATTCGCCATAGGAGGGAGCTTCCACCATCCGGAGACTGGATCTAATCTCATCACTGTTCAATAGCAGGCACCTTGGGAAATGCAACGAGCTCTTCATGGGATCAAAAACTCAGCACCGCTGCCTGCTGGAGAAACACTCCCTGGTGAGAGCACCCAGAGGAAGCTGAGCGTGGATGCCAGGCCAGAGGCCTAACTGGATGTGGTCACTTGTACTGCAGGCTGGGCACAGGGCAAAGAAGGACCATTTGTGGGAAAAGAATACAGGTTAGGGGTCAGCCCTGGGTTCAGATCATGCACAAGCCCAGTTCTAGTCTTGCTCAGGCTGCCATAACAAAGTACCACAGGCTGAGTGGCTTACACAAGAGAAACTTATTTTCTCACAATTCTGGGAGCTAGAAGTCCAAGGTCAATGCACCAGCAGGGTTTTTTTTCTTTGAAGGCCTCTCTGCTTAGATGGCTGCCTTCTCACTGTGTACTCACATAGTCTTTTTACTCCATCCAGGAGCCTCTGGGTGTCTCTGTGTGCCCAAAGTTCCTCTTCTCATAAAGATACCAGTCAGACTGGACTATTGTTTTTATTTAAGTCACTCAGTCGTGTCCAACTCTTTTTGTGACCCCATGAACTGTAGCCCATCAGCCTCCTGTGTCCATGAGATTTTCCAGGCAAGACTATTGGAGTGGGTTGCCATTTCCTTCTCCAGGGTATCTTTCTGGCCCAGGGATCGAACACACATCTCTGGCATTGGCAGGCAGATTCTCTACCCCTGAGCCATCTGGGAAACCCTCAGACTAGATTAGAAATCCCTTCTAAAAGCCACATTTTAACTGAATCACTTCTTTAAAGGTTTTGCTCCCAAGAACTGTGTGAGTCAGCAGATGACCACTTAGACTAGTGACCTCAGCCAAACCTCATAGCATCTGTGAGCTTTACTTTCTCATTTACATGATGTTAACAGGAGGGTCTATATTTCTCCTACAGAGCTACTGCAAGACAGCAAAGCATAGACTGTATTGTCTGGCAAACTCTGTAAGTGAAAACGAGCATTGGTAACAATCACACCAGCTTAACAGGTGTGAACCTGGACCGTCTCACACCAACTCAGATGCACAGTCACCTCCTGTCTTGAAAACAGGATATCATATCACAGGCTGTTGTGAACATTAACTAAAACCAGATATTTCAAATGTTTGGTCTCTGGCTAGAAACTCAAAGATAATCGTCCCTTTGTTTTCTTCTTCCAGGCTTGTGAAGGCTAAGACATAACCCTCCACACCCAACCCTACTCTATCATAATTCTTCTGCACTGAGAATTATTGTACATAACTGGGTGCATGCATGCTTAGTCGCTCAGTCTTATCCGAATCTTGTGGCCCCATGGACTGTAGCCTGCCAGGCTCCTCTGTCCTTGAGGTTTTTCAGGCAAGAATACCAAAGTGGGTTGCCATTTCTTCCTCCAGGGGATCTTCCCAACCCAGAGATCGAACCCACGTCCCCTGTATCTCTTGCCTTGCAGGCAGATTCTTTCCCACTGAGCCATCAAAGAAGACTATTGTACCTAAGTGGACAGCAGTGAGTGGGTAAAGTTACCTACTTCATTTTGAAAGCTTACTTGTGTCAAGCGCGTGAACTCCTTGTAACCCTGGCAAGGGAAGTCTCAAACTGCCCATTTTACAGATCAGATAACTAATGCTCCAGCAAGACAATTTGCTCGAGAACATAGATTTGATAAGGGATGGGGCCAGGTCTGGTGCTCAGGTCTGTACACTGCCAGAAACTGGTCCTTTAACCAATATCCTGGTGTTTCCAATAGTGTGAACTTACTGAATCAGGCTCTCTGGGCAAGGATCCAAAGAATCTGCATTTTTATTAGACATTCTTGGGCAAGTCAGGCAGACTGAAGCCTGAGAACTCTTGTATTATATTCTGAATAGTACAAGACTAAAGGCATCCGAGGTGAGAAAGACAGCCAGTGAAAAACCAAAAATCTTGCTTAGGACTCCAACCTCTGACACCAGCTAGCCACCAAGTGTCTGATGCATGCTTGGGACTCTAGTGCTCAGGCTTTGTGCCTCCAAGAAATTTCATGATGGGTGTGTCCTGGCCTCCCCTGGGTACTCTAAGAGAATAGCACAGACTGAGTGGGTTATAAACAGCAGAAATTTATTTCTCACAGTTCTGGAGTCTATGAGTCCAAGGTCAAGGTGCTGGCAGACTTGGTGTCTGGCGAGAGCTTCCTGATTCATAGATAGCTGTCTTTTTGCTGTGACCTCACGTGGCAGAAGATTCAGGGGAGTTTTTCAGGGTCTCTTTTATAAGGGCACTAATCTCATTCATGGGGGCTCCTCCCTCATGACCTAATCACCTCCCGAAGACCCCACCTCTTAACTCCATCCCACGGGATATTAGAATTTCAACATATGAATTTTTAGAGGGACACATATATTCCATCTGGGCTTCCCTGGTGGCTCAGTAGTATAGAATCTGCCTGCAATGCAGGAGACTTGGGTTCAATCCCTGGGTTGGGAAGATCCCCTGGAGGAGGGCATGGCAACCCACCCCAGTATTCTTGCCTAGAGAATTCCATGGACAGAGGAGCCTGGCGGGCATCAGTCCATGGGGTCATAAAGAGTCAGACAGGACTTAGTGACTAAAACCACCACCATACATTCAGTCCACAGCAAGGTGCAGGGTGGTTTTGGCCCCTTCTTTTCTCCCCACATAAATAGTGAAGGTATCCCTCTTGCCCCAGAAACCCGGTCACCACTCCCCTCCCTTCAGCACCACCCCCCCCCAGGGCGTGTGACCCTGTCTTAATTCTTTCTCTAGGCCTGGTCACAGCCATCAGGGTGCTCACACAATAGCGCTTTCTGTGGGATTCCACGGTGCGCTTATCTTACACGGCAGGGGCTCCCGAGATGAAGGCGGGACACGTGCCGGCCAGGCGGCTCCAGGCGATGAGGGAGGCACATGATGGACACAGAACGCCCTTGTTCTCTGAGAAAGGCTGCTCTTGGAACGTGAGCACAGGCCGGCACCACACAGACTCACCTTGTTGGAAAATGCAAAGTCACCTTCAAAGAGGACTCAGGGGAGAAAGCAGAAACCCCGTGGAGAGGGCAAGGGGCCTCTCCCTGCATCACAGAGATGGTGACAGATGTGACTGGGCCCTGAAAACGGGGTGGAATTCCCTTGCTCTGTCTGTCTCTTTTTGGTCTTGAAAGTTCAAAAAGTTCAGAGACCTTTTAGATCTTCTTCTGCATTCCCTCCACATATTTAAGTCCAGACCTCAGGAAGGACCAACAGAACCTCAAAGAACTGCTAAATGAAGCCTGAAGCCCTTGGATCAGTAGTTGACCATCCCCATCCTGGAAAGAGAGGAGAAACCACAGATGCATGGAAACTCGGCAATGGCTTTAGTGTTTCTCAGCTCCGCGTGTGTATCTCTGAGCGCAAACAGTCACTAAAAATCTAAACTAAGAACACTTCGTGCTGCGTGGGCCTCCGGAGGTTTTGTAATCCTTTACAAAGTGCACAGAACTACAATTCTTGGAACTACGCTTTGAATACACCTGCCTGAGGCCCTGGATGCGCTTTTCTGCCAGAAAGTATGGCTTCTAGCTGTGTGGCTGCTGCCTGGCTACTGCGCACAACTGTCACCTCCCCCTCATTCATGCAGTGATCCTGGGTCACGTGGCTGATCAGTACTGACGATAATCAGAAAAGCAGCCCAACACTGGGCTCACAGTGAAGCAAGACATTATAATAAGTGGGCTGTAAGAACTCTCATTAAAAACTCACAACAGCTCAGATTATTCATAGGTATTATTAGTACTAACAGCTCCATTTTACAGGACGGTATAACCGAGGCTCAAAGGCACTCATTAGTAAATCGCAGAGACAAGGTTTGGATCAGGACAGCCCAACTCCTGAGGGCTTCCCTGGTGAGTCAGATGTAAAGAATCTGCCTGCAATGCAGGAGACCCAGGTTCAATCCCTGGGTCAGGAAGATCCCTTGGAGGAAGGCAAGGCAACTACTCCAGTATTCTTGCAGGGAGAACTACATGGACAGAGGAGCCCAGAAGCTACAGGCCACAGCATCACAAAGAGTCGACCACAACTGAGCGACTAACACACACACACACATACAGCCCAAGCCCTGAGGCTGCACTTTTGACCACTAGACTATGCTGTTTCCCAGGGGTACGACCACACTGTAAATCAGAATCACTTAACCATGGTTCATTCTGTGAGTTGTTGGCACTAGGAAGCCTTATGGAGCAGGGAACTGGATCACATCGTATTAGGAAATACCAGATTGTCCCATTTGGTTGCTCTGGATCTTTGGCTAATTACGTAACCTTTAAGAATACTAATCACAACAAGAACAAGAGTAATAACTATCTCAGTGGTTACTGTAAAGACTGACAGAGATGGAGTATCAGAACCTCGCTCAGCCCTGGTGGCAAGTAGGAAAGCCACAAATGTTAGTTCCTCTTGGAGGACAATTACTGTCACTTTATGGGATGTGTTTTTCACAGCTCGAAGGCATTTCAGACCAGAAACGAGACATGCCTGCAGCATGCCAAGAAAAAACGGAGCAACGCAACCTCCACCCAACACAGCCAGACAAGATGCGCTGGTAGACCGTCCGGGCTTGCAGTCCTCCTGAAGCTGGCCACCAGACTCTGCTGGGACGCAAGTCTTCCTAAGCTCAGAATACAAGCCACATCTCCAGCCTAGCCCAATAATTAGCTTTTCCCAGGCACAGGCCAGGCGACACCTACCAATTTGACACCCATCTGCTGTGGTCACCAAGATGGCAGGTGGCCCAAATGGAAACAATGTGTCCTGGAGACACTGTCCAGAGACACAACGCTCTGTTCTATAGCTTCTGGGACTGCGAGGTAGGTTTTCTGTTCCACAAAGATCTAGTTTAAAGATTTGAGCCCAAGAATCCAAAACTGTGAATACCAGAAAGACACTGAAGAGATACGGGGTAGGTGAGCAGCAGCTTCCCTATGGGATGTCCAAGGTGGATATTACCAGGCAATTACTTGGCCTCAAATTCTTAGCACGGCTTGTGAACAGACACTATTGGTACATTCCTATTTTCCAGTGAGATGAAATGCATTTCCTGCCCTGACCTAGATCAAACCCATCATTTTCTGTTATGGCATATGAGACCCGGGGCTTCCCAGGTGGCTCAGTGGTAAAGAATCCATATGCCAAGCAGGAGACCCAGGTTCGATCCCTGGGTCGGGAAGATAGCCTGGAGAAGGAAATGGGAACTCACTCCAGGCATTCTTGCCTGGAGAATTCTATGGACAGAGGAGGCTGGCAGGCTACAGTCCATGGGGTTGCAAAGAGTTGGACACGACTTGGTGATTAAAGAGCAACAGCAGCATATGCAATCCAGAATGGGAAGTAGTTTCCTAAGGGCACACACCATTTAGAGCAAAACCCAGCCTAGAATCCAAGTTTCTTGATACAAAATCCTGGGTTCATCCTTTTTTTGCCAAAATCAGTGTTTATGTGAGTCCTTCCCACACTCCTTTTCTTCATTTCCTCTTCTTCAGATCCTCACCAGAGCCTCTAGCCAGGACAACTTTTGTCCAAAAGACAGCATATCCCAGCTCTGGAGAAACTATGATTCAGCAGTGCTGCAAGTCTGAAATGTCTCCAAGAGGCCACACACAGAACTGCTGATTCAAGCCACGGGGGGATTGGATCCCAGGATGCGGGCACACGGCAACGGAGCGGAGAGCTTCACAGCGGATGCAGGGGGCGTATCCCCAGCTCTTGGCTGTGCCTGGGAGCTGGGGAGCCTCCTTCCTAGGCTAGAAGAGAGATGGTCGGCAAGTGGATCTGCAGGAGACACGTGGGCAGAGGCCTGGTACAAAGAGAGTCAGAGTCATGGTCTTGAGGTTTCAAAGGGCTGGGTCCCGGGGAGACTCAGTGCTCCTTCCTGCCTCCCTGGCTTTCTCCTGCATGTCTTAATGCTGATGAGGGTGCTGAGGATGAAGGTGACTGAGCCAACAGACAATGGCCATTATGACAGCTTTCATTTAAGTCCTTATGAAACACTCTGTTCATTTCTGTGCATTTCAGTAAATGCTCATTCCATCCTCCTGGGGCAGCTACTACAAGATGGCCATAAAGTCTGGAAACATAGATGATTTTATTTTTTTCTCGTCTCACTGGGCAGTGCTCTTGATGACATTATTCGTATATTCGCCTGTTTCTAGACTATGGATCTCCTACAGTATTCTTAATTTATAGAGGAGGAAACAGAATCTCAGAAAGACTTGCCCAAAAAGCAGGGCCAGGCTCATTTAACCTTCATATCTCTTAAGAAGTTAACCAAAGTGCGCAAAGGTGGTATGGTTTGACATGCATAGTGCACAATACTTTTTTTTTTTTTTAAAGCCAGTTGCCAACATTTAAAAAGTGGGTGATTTCACCATACCCAGATTTCTGGCTTTTCTTAAATGTCAGAAGATCTGGCCAAATGGGGATGTGGGCTGGCATGGCTACAGCTGGAGCTGAGTAGCTGCCACCTACTTAAGATGGGCACACATCCTCCTCTTGGCCACAGCCCCCACCCCACCTGCAGGGCTGGGGAGTTTGTGACCTCCCATCTCTTTTTAAAAATATCTATTTATTTACTAGGCTACATCATTGCTGTATGGGGGAATCGTCATTGTGTCATGCGTGATCTCTTGTTGAGACATTCAGATTCTCCAGTTGTGGCTCAGCAGTTGAGGTGCACAGGCTTAGTTGCCTCATGGCATGTGGGATCTTAGTTCCCCGACTAGAGGTTGAACCCGCATCTCCTGCATTGTAAGGCAGATTTTTAACCACTGGACCACCAGGGAAGTCCCCCTGATCTCCCATCTCTCAATGACCATATTTTACTGCTCTTCACAAGGGACAGTACCATTCTACCCGCCAGATGATTTGTTCAATCAACATGATTCCATGGTCAGCCCTAGTCCCAAGGAAGAAAAGTTCAGGATGCTGGGACTTGAGGGAAGAAAGAAAAGCTCTAATAAAGCACAGGGAAATGGAGCACTGCAGTTCACTCAATGACAAGCCTCTACCTGGGGCCCAATGGTCCTGACTTTCAGGGGGCGGGGCAGGCGGCAGCACTGGGCATCAGGCTGGGGGTTGCCCGGTGGGAAGGCTTCGGTGAAGAGCGTGGCACAGGAAGAGGTTGTTAGCGCCCACTGTTCTCTTGCTTCCTGCACTTCCACCGAGTGCAGCTGCCTGTGAACTGGCTGTTTGTTCCCAGCTCTCCCGGAAGGAAGCGCTCTCATCACCCACGACGACAGAGTTGGCCCAAGGAGCCGAGAACGGGTGCGGGGGCTGCGAGCCCGACTCTCCTCCTGTACAGGGCAGTCCCAAAGCTGCTGAGACAGGAAAAGGGGGAAGAAAGCGCAGCCCGGGAGAAAGCATCGTGAAGGGCTCGCGGACAAAGCCCCAGCTGGGGAAAAGGGAGGAGAGGGAGGCCAGAGGAAGGGGGTCCTGCCGGGCCCACCGAGTCTGTACAATGAGCTCCTTTCACCAGTGAATAGAGTTCTCTCCTCGACTCAGTCTCAATGGCTTTGTTTCTGAAACAACCCATTCTCCACCCAGAAAGCCAAACTCGCCAGACCCTGTGCCAAGGTCAGGCAAGAGCCTGAGATCCTCAAGCAAGCTGATAATCAGCCCCCAGGAGACGACCACGGTGCCCAGGGCGGCTCGGCTGACCCACGTCTACAATGATCTCCTTTGATTTCTGGGCTTTCCTGCCCAGGAGGGTGGGGGCAGGGGACCCAGACTCACACGCGTGACGTTTGGCATAACTGTAGGATCTATTCAGGATAGTAAGTGTTCTTTTCCCACGAACTTCATTGAGACATCTGTGCAAACAGAGGGGGCAGGAGGGGGCAGGATGAGAAAGGATGAGCCTGGAGAAGCAGGATGCAAGTTCAAGTCTTCCGTCTCAAATTGACCAAATCCATAAGGCGGTGGGGCTCTTCGCTGACCACCCAGCAGCAGTGTCTGTTTTACAGGCTCCTTGAAAACAGCATCTTGGAGAGTTTCCTGCCCACAGAGCAAACAGCAAAGTGGGGCCTACAGGCAGTAATCGCCTCAGATGGGTTTTGTTCAGCCCGTGCCACGTTTCCAAAAGAAAAATGCTACATGTGAGGCCAATACTTACAGTTCAGGAGGTTTCATGCAAAACTACAAAGCTCTGTCATTTCTTGGAAAATGAGGAGACCTGGAAACAGGAATCCATCAATTTCATAAGGCCCTGGCTGCTGATCTGGGAAAAGGCTGTCTCTCTTAGATGGGGCATGTGCCCGCACTCCAGCTAAGGACACATGCCTGACCCCCTCACTAGGGCCCCATGTAGCTACTGTGGGCACTGGGGTTTGTAGCCTCTTGTATATCAAGTCCCAGAGCTCTCAGCAGAGGCCCTGGGATGGGAGAGAAGGCTGGGATATGGACTTGTTGTAGAGCAAACTTGGCTATAAAATTCAATTGGCTACAAAATCCAAAACTGGACTCAAGAAATGTATACAAACATACAACCAGGAACACGTGGTCGGGAGCAGAGTCCACAAGTTTTGGGGGTGGTTCTCTGCTCTCCTTCTTCCCTGCTATTTGAACAACTCTTTTAGCTGCTGCTGCTGCTGCTAAGTCACTTCAGTCGTGTCTGACTCTGAGTGACCCCATAGATGGCAGCCCACCACGCTCCTCTGTCCCTGGGATTCTCCAGGCAAGAACACTGGAGTGGGTTGCCATTTCCTTCTCCAATGCATGAAGGTGAAAAGTGAAAGCGAAGTACCTCAGTCCTGTCCAACTCTGAGCGACCCCGTGGACTGCAGCCTACTAGGCTCCTCCATCCATGGGATTTTCCAGGCAAGAGTACTGGAGTGGGGTGCCATCGCCTTCTCTGTCTTTTAGCTACTGGTCCCATTTTCCAAGATGATCTTCTTTGTGCTTATATTTACCAAAATTCTGGGCCTGCCACACAGAGAGCACTGGGCAAATTCTTGTTGAACCAAAATCAACCGAAGCTCAAGCAATGTTGGGATGGACCCTAAGAGAACCATGCTCAGAATGCAGCTCACTTAACAGTTGCAGGATGTTTTCCCAACTGCAAGTCAAGACAAGTCCCTTGGGAATGGAAGACTGAACAGAAGTAGATGCGCTCAACCTACTGGTTGGCTGATGTCTGAGAAGAGGAAGCAGAGAGGGTCAACTTTATAGGCAACGCCCAACTTTATAGGCGACACAGCATATTTGAGATTCATGCTATGTAGCATGAGATCTGTTGGGAAGACATGACATGCTGACATGGTAAAATGAAAGTAAGTTGCCAATGTATCCAAGGACCAAAAGTTCATGAGAGTAGCTTCCAGAGTCCAGGCAGGTGCAGTATAGTCTCTTGCAGCTCTTCTAGGTCTAAAAAGGCAGACTGAGGTTTACTGCCTCGGCTTCTGTTGTATGTAGCTGAGACTATTTTCCAGCTTTGCATATGAGTGTGTGTGTGCGTGTGCGAGTGTATGTGTGTGTGCATATATGTGTGTGCACATAGGCAACCATTTGAGAACATTCACATGCACACATATGTGGTATTTCCTACCCAAAGCCTTGCTAAAAAGCTGCAGTGGGATCTGTGGATTTCGTTTGCTTAGCATCCCTCATTTTGGGGGATTTCCCTGAGTTACCCCACTCCTGGTTCTAATTTCAAGTGGACGCTGGGGGCAGGGAAGCAGCAACAGGAGAGATTCCACTGAGCAGACTTTTATTTCAGGACTGTGACATGAACGAGAAAGAATAAAAGCATGCAGAATTTCCCTTCTGCACTTTGCATTTAGTTATAATTATTCATGCAAGAGCATCTTTAAACACCAAATGGGGGAAATATTACAGTTGTTCTGATTTCACACACTAACTGTGTTTACATGCTAACAGCATTTCTCAGGGACAATTATCTTATTACTAGTGCACCAATCTTTTCAATCTTTTCAACACAGTTTACAGCTGCCGACTTCAAAAATTAAGGCTAATTAAGACCCTGCTTTCAGCAGGTAGGGTAAACTACTCACACATTTTAACTGATTCAAAGAAAAACAGCTTCAGGAGAGGGCATGAAGGAAGGGCGGGCAGAGTGTCAAAGGTACAGAGAAGAAATTATATAGCTTCCACTGATTTGAACACCAACGTTCTCCCAACGCTAATATTCCAGAATCCACTAGACAAGTTCCATCAATGGAAAGGCCTGGATATCAGGACCAAGGACAGCTGGTCTGTCCCACGCAAGGAGAAAGTGGGTATTTTGCATTCAATTATCTACTTCCAATCATCATACCCTTCCACATGCTTCAGCAGAGCACGCAGACTCTTACGTCAGATGACCTCTGCCCAGATGCTGGGTCCGTCAATTGCTCTGTTCCACCTTGAACAAGTTACTCACTTTCTTGGTTCCTCAGTTTCCTCATATGTGAAATAGGGATATTAATAATGCCTACCTGCCAGGCCCGTTGTCAGGAGTAATTGAATCAACACTTGTAAAGCACTCAATTTTAAATGGATAACCAACAAGGATCTACTGTAGAGCGCAAGGAACTCTGCTCAATGTTATGTAGCGACTTGGATGGGGGGCTGTTGTTTGGGGGAAAATGGATACATGTATCTGTATGGCTGAGTCCCTTTGCTGTTCATCTGAAACTATCACAACATTGTTAATTGGCTATACCCAAAACAAAATAAACAGTTTTTTAAAAATGTCTAAAGCACATTGATAATGTCTGGTTCATAATAATCATCCAATAACTATTTCTTTTACAAAGCGCGAGTTCTATCATAAAGCTGTAACACACTTAAACATCTGTTTTCTAACGCCTTCTTGACCTCATGCATACTCACCGCATTACGAGCCATTTGAGAACTGCTAATATGTAATTGCAGCTATATTTATTGTGTCTGTTAGCAATACCTTCTCCAATTACTTGCTCTGCTATCTCGTTAGCTGCCATATAAAACCAGCACCTTGGATCATCCATCATTATTTTTTGTTTTGTTTTGTTTTGTTTTAAATCACAGAGAAGGCCTGTTGCGTGGAGCCTGGATTTACGGTCCGGCTCCTGGAGCCCAAGCGCATTTCAGGCATCCCCAGCTGTGGCCTCTGCGGAGCCGTTAATGAGTTTCTCACGGTGCCTGGACCACTAAGTGTCACCCAGCACCTGCCGTGGGCCCACTTGTCCGATGAATCTTTCTGAATTCACACTAACCCTGTGAGTAGGTGATGCTGAGTAGGTTGCACTGATCCTATTTACAGATGAGGAGACTGAGGCTTTAAACAACTCTTCTATGATGACACAGCTTGCCAATAAAACAAAGTCATCATGTGGTGCAAACAACTAACATTCTCTCCTTTCAACATTTTCCTAAGTTACATTTCTCAAGACAGTTACTGCTACTAGCAGTAGAACTAACGGTGGCATCAACCACCAGCCAACACATGCAAGGTGCCAGGCATTCTCCTAAGCCACTGCATGCATTAACTCACTCAATCCTCACAACTACCCCATAAGGGTGGGGCTGGTACTAGCCCCCATTTTACAGATGAGGGGACTGGGCTCAGAGAAGCTATGCAACATGCCCAAAGTCACACAGCGGCAAAGTGTTGGAGTCAGAATTAGACCAAATCCGGGAGTTCTGGCTCCAGACCCTTTGTTCCTGGGCACTCTGATCTATAGTTTCTCAGGCGTACATGCGTGCTGTCGTGTCAGTCGTGTCTGACTATGTGCAACTCTATGGACTATAGCCCACCAGGCTCCCCTGTCCATGGGATTCTCCAAGCGAGAATACTGGAGTGGGTTGCCATGCCCTTCTCCAGGGGATCTTCTCAAAGCAAGGATAGAATCCATGCCTCTTACATCTCCTGCATCGGCAGGCAGGTTCTTTACCACTAGAGCCACCTAGGGAGCCCCCATAGCTTCTCATTATGGTTGTAAAATTCAACAACTGTCACCTTGTCGATAAATACATAAAGAAACAGAGTAGGGATTGATTGAGTCAATTATCATTTATCAAACAACTGATGACCACATCGGTGGTTTAGTTAAGTTTGTGATAAGCGCTGCCAAAGAAGATGATGTAGGAAGGCCACAAAACGGAGGAACTTCAACCAGGGTGGGGGACAGGAAGATTCTTTTAGGAAGTGAAACTTAAACTGGGCTTCAGAGAAAGAGCAGCTGGTCTGAGATGGGAGAAAGGATAAGCATTTTAGGCAGAGGGAACAGCATTAACAAAGGTTCTGCGGTAGGAAAGAACACATATCCTTTTTTTTTGCCTTTTGAACTTTTTATTTTATATTGGGGTATAGCTGATTAACAATGTTGTGATAGTTTCAGATGATCAGCAAAGAGACTCAGCCATAAATATACATGTTTCCATTCTCCCCCAAACTCCCCTCCCATCCAGGCTGCCACATAACATTGAGCAGAGTCCT
>NW_011494644.1:1017682-1017861 GCF_000754665.1 Bison bison bison | reverse complement strand
AGTAGGTCCTTGTTGGCTATTCATTTTAAATATAGCAGTGTGTATGTGCCCATCCCAAAGTCCCTACCTATCCCTCCCCACTGGCAACCTAAGTTTGTTCTATAACTCTGAGAACCCATAACTTTTAAGAAACGAAGAAAGGAGGTCTGAGCTTAGAATGGGTGGGGTGGGGGGAGGAG
>NW_011494644.1:980487-1017582 GCF_000754665.1 Bison bison bison | reverse complement strand
GGGGGGGGGGGGGGGGGGGGAGGGTGGCAGGCAACAAGGGGGGGAAGCCTGGTGTAGCGCCCGGGTGGCGGGGTCTCCCAGGAAGGGGTCTGGGTCTCAGGAGTCACTGACAAGGTTAGTGTGGAGTGACGTGTGTCTTCGTTAGAAACCTGCTTCAGTGCTACCCTCCAGATCATATCTACTTGGCTTTCCATATTGGATCCACAGGTGCTTCTGAAAACCAACTCAGTGAACCGATACGCTGAAGATTCAAGATGAGTTTCAAGTCATTTCTATTTCCCATTTTTAGCGATCATAACACAGCCCACAGTTTAAGCCACAGGTGGCTAGGACCTACTAACTTTGCAAGTTAATCAATTCTCATTATTGCTATAGACGATGAAGAAAGTGGTGTCACTTTGTCACAGTATACAGAATATCTTTCTTCTGTCTACAACAAAGAAAGACAAAAGAAATCGATCTAGGTTATACAAATGTCAATTTGCAACTTGGAGTTCTGTGGCTTAGGAAAATGCCAGAGGCATTTACAGGCTAAAAGAAATGAATAGCAAAAACATCCCCCCAACATATACACAAATCCAAGCTGTACATACTAATTCCTGGGGCTTCCCTGCTGGCTCAGACAGTAAAGAATCCACCTGCCAGGCGGGAGACCTGGGTTTGATCCCTGGGTTGCAAAGACCCTCTGGAGAAGGGAATGGCTACCCGCTCCAGTATGCTGGCCTGGAGAATTCGATGGGCAGAGGAGCCTGGTGGGCTACAGTCCACGGGGTCGCAAAGAGTCAGACACAACTGAACAACTTTCACTTTTCTATTTCCTAACATCCTCTATGTGCCCTGTGCTCTGGCTTATTTCAACCTTGTAACTAACATGGTCACCATCCCAGTTTACCTGGGTATTCAATACTCAAATCATGAAAGTCTCAAACTAGGATAAATTGGTTGCTCAATCCACAATAACCACAGGTATTAATATAAGGAAAACACAGGCTCAGAGAGGTAAAGATAGTTACTAACATCACACAGCAGGTAATGAGTGGGGCCAAGGCTTAAATCCAGTGTGCAAGACAGCCAGCATGCTCTATCTCCTGAGGAAGGACTTTGAAAACCATTCAGTTGGCTCACTGTTCCCTCACCACATCCTTTAAGATCCCACTGACACACACATCCTAATCAAGAAAGCTGAACAACCATGCCTTCTGTGGCATGAAAGCTAAGATTACAGCAATCAATCCACTCTCCATACCTCCCTTTCGAAAGATAACCAGAATGATCAGGAAGTCCTCAAAGCCCAGACATGACTTACTTTCTACTTTTGGCTTGGCCATGTGATGACTGAAAGCTTTGAGCATTTGAACACTCATGCTGGAACCGCCTCACCTAGAAAAGGGAGGCTGAACCTGCAGTTCTGAATCAGCCTGCTGGGGTACAGATCAAGGAAAAGAAATTCCTGACCTTGACCAAGTTCTAGAAGCAAAGAGCTACAAAGAATCCAGAGATGGTTATCTCCAGCTGTGGTCATTGTACAGACAGAAATACTGAGGCTTAGAAGAACAAAGATGATGGTCAGACGTCTTGCATTGTTCTTGTTCTCCTTTGTCTTCTTCTCCACAGTTGAATTAGGGCAGGTCAAACACATCTACTCAACTGTTCGGAGTTTTCACCCCTCTAGGTATGGCATACAACTGGTATTCTATAAATGTTCAGTGAATGCTCAGCATTTAGTAGACACACTATTCTGGGACAATATGTCTGAGTGTATGTGTGTGTGTGTGTGTGTTTGTGTATGAAAGAGACAGACAGAGACACTGCAGTCCCCATACCAAATGGGTGTTCACTTGCTCCAAGACGTTATTATTATTTTTACTAAAAATTCATTTTATTATAACCACCTTGTAAACAATATGTGATTTTGATTATGTCTACTAGATTTGTTCAAAGAGGCCAGGCCCTTGCAGGAAATTCTGATGGAAATATCCGTCTGCCAGATAACTGGTAATGGCCATTTTCCAAAAGATGACCCTCTAAATACATGCCTGTGTAATTTAACCTAAAATCTTCATTAATATTCTATCGAAGATGTCACCTTCTAATTGAAGTATTTTTTCAGACGATAATGCTAAAACCTTGCTTTCCTTTCGATAAAAGTAAGGACTGCTCTTTATTAAGCATCTATTAGGTGCCAGGTACACGATGGGCCTTCACTCCTTTGGATTCTCACTTTCATGATGACACTCTAAGGAGATATCCCCAGTTCACAGCTGAGAAAACTGAGGCTAAAAGACAACAAAATAATCGCTCCAGTGTCGCAGAGCTAGGAAGAGGCTGACTGAACCAGAGTTTTACTCTGAAGTCCCAGCTCTTTATACAAGTTCCTGTCAACCTCAGATTAAAGCCCATTCCACCCTCTACTTTCTCCTCAGTATTCTTCCATGTAAAGAACACCCCAAGGAACTTAATTTGTACCAAAAGGATATGATACAAGGAACTGGAAAACCTCTGTCCTATCTCAGCTCTATTACAACCACTTTGCAATCGTTGGCACATGACAAAGTCACTGAGTCTCAACTGCTTCACCTGTTAAGTGGCTGCAGTTCTCAACCGCCCCTAAGGACTGTTGCCAGCCACCGAAGTGAGTGCAGCTAAAAGCGCATCTTCTTCTCTCCCCGAACTGTCAGAGGCCACATCCTCCATGTCAGTCTTCACGATCTTTCAAACACTCCCTGGGCGAGCAGCCCAATCCACCATGCCTGCTCCAAGGAGTTACCTCCTAAAATAAACTGTGCTCACTTCAGTCAGCTCACCATAAAGGCTAAATATAGAAGGAAACACTCCAGAGTTCCCATCTGGCAGCCTCTTCTCCAAAATTCAGCCCAAACAGCTTATTTCTACCATAATCTCAGCATCTGACAGGCAGCTTTAAATCAGAAAGGCCGGCTGAGAGACGGAAACCCCCTGTGGGTTAGCACAGTCTGTCCCGGCAGTGATGCCCCAGGGCTTCTGAGCAAACTATTACCGCAAGAAAATGAGACCTTATCCCATGGAGAGCGCTAGAGTGAAATCAGACTGGGTACGGTGGGTGAGGGCTGGAGGGGGCCACACCAGGGCTGTGGGTGTGCAGGTCTTCGGGTGACCGGCTGGGGGTAGGGGACGCAGAGGACACGTAATCCGTGTGCCAGGAGCTGCAGTGATCTCCAAGCCTTCTCTGCAGCTCATGTCATCCTCAGGACTGGCGAGAAGCCAAGTGAGGCCTCTCGGTTTCCCCATCCTTGAAATAAGGGATATGACTCAGTTACACATACACACACACACACTCTCTCTCTCTCAAGACACACTTGAAAATGTTGGTATTTCCCCCAGGAGGATACACAATAATTTGTTAGCAATGATGTCTTTTAAGAGAGACTGGAAGAAATGGGGGAGAGAGAATTCTACTTTATTTGCCTCTTTCTCTCATGGGTGTCATTTATTTATTTATTTTTGTCACATGCTTGTAACTCCTTTTATTTAAAAAGCATATGCCACTTAAAGCTGAAAGGATAATATGGTGGTTCCTCAAAAAAAAAATGAAACACAGAATTACCATAGAGCCTAACAATTCCACTTCTGGGTATGTATCCAAAAGAATTAAAAGCAGAGACTCAAACAGATGCATGCCCTCGTCTAAATGGCATTATTTACAATAGCCAAATCTGGAAACAACCGAAGTATCCACAGAGGGATGAATGGATAAACAAAACGTGGTATATACAAAACGGACTCTTACTCAGACTTAAGAAGGAAGGAAATTCTCACACATGCTGCAACACGGATGAGCCTTGAGGACATTTCGCTAAGAGAAATGTCAGGCACAAAAGGACAAATACTGTATGATTCCACTGCTACGAGGTTTTGAGTGCAGTCAAATTCATAGAGACAGAAAGTGGAAAAGTGGATGCCAGGGGCTGGAGAGGGTGGAATGCAGAATCGTTGCTTAGTGCTTATGGAGTTTCAGTTGGGTTTGCAGAAGATGAAAAACGTTCTGGAGATGGATGGTGGTGACGGTTTGCAACAATGGGAATATATGGATGAACATAATAAACATAACATATGAACATAATGTCACTGAACTGTACACTTGAAATGGTTAAGCTGAAAAAAAATGGTTAAGCTGGCAAGGTTTATATTATACATATTATACCCATAAAAATACATGAAAGAAAAAAATTAAAGGATAAGATAAAAACTAGTAAAAATTGGTACTTAGTGGTAAAAAGAAGGACTTCTCCAAATATTTCTTGTTTTGCAGATTTGAACTTTAGAATCAGGTAGAGGTTTTATCCTGGAGGAGGGCATGGCAACCCACTCCAGTATTCTTGCCTGGAGAATCCCACGGACAGAGAGGCCTGGCAGGCTACAGTCCATGGGGTTGCAAAGAGTCAAATATAACTGAAGTGACTTAGCACGCATGCAGAAGTTTTATCCAGATACAAAACAAAAATTGTTAAAAAGCAAATGCATTAGGCATTATTCGTACTGAGGAATTATAAATAACTTTTTCTTTCTCCTGTAAACTTTCTATGTTAAGTAACCACCCAAATTTCCAAATATGAAAGAATAAGCAAATTGCAGTAACATCTACAGAGTGGAATCCTACTTGGCAATAAAAAGAAATGAACTATTGATATGAATGAATCTCAAAATAACCATGTTGAGTAAAAGAAGGCAGACAAAAAAAAGAGTTCATATTCTATCGTTCCATTTATACAAAACTCTAGAAAAGGAAACTAATCTATAGTGACAGAAAGCAGACCAGTGGTCACCTTGGAATGGGTTAAGGGTGGGGGATGGGCATTCCAAAGAGTCATAAGGAAATTTCAGACCACGATGTTCATCATCCAGTTGCAGGGAGAGCATCACAGGTGAGCACATGCATCCAAGCTCATCAAACGGTACCCTTTAAACATGTACCAAGCAGGAGACACAGGTTTGCTCCCTGGGTCGGGAAGATCCCCTGGAGCAGGAAATGGCAATCTACTCCAGAGTAGTCTTGCCTGGGCAACCCCATGGACAGAGGAGCCTGGAGGGTTACAGTCCATGGAGTCACAAAGAGTTGGACAGAACAGAGTACGCATGCATCCATGCAATCTCCCAGAGCCAAAGAGGGTGCCTGATATATGGTCCCTGCACAGCAAATGTTGACTCCGAATGGCAATGATTAGATGAATGGCTTTAACAAAAGGAAGATTTACATTGTAGGAGTTGAATTAAGAAGTGGCTATGTCAAAGAGAGAGTTGTGTGTTTCAACATCTCAGGCCCTGGAGACGGACCAAGGTGAGTTTTCCAGCTCAGCTGCATTCTAGCCATGTGATCCTAAGCAAAGGGTCTTGGTTTCCAGAAGCCCCACACTTTCCATTCATAAGTGGGATGCCATGAGGACCCACCTGCAGGGGATGTGAGCTGACACTGTATGGAAAGCACTTGGCATGGAGCCTCAGCTCAGACAAGGGGCTCCCTAAATGTCCTGGATCACTGGCAAGTCACCTTAAAAATGGCTGAGGCATTGAAGCTCATTCAGGGGAACCCCAAAAGCCAGCCAGCCCTGGGCCCAACATCTCAGAATGAAAGCAGATGAGACAGAAGGAACTAGACTAGACAGTCAGTCCCAGGAAAACAGGTGATTTGCCAGTGTCTTCCTCTTTACTTCTTACCAAGTCTTGGAATACTACACCCAGCTGGCTTTCTCAGCTGCTTTTTGAGGGTTCCTCAGACAAAAGGCACCAAGTAGCCAGATATATTTTCAGTCTCAGATTGATTTTGGTTTTGGTCTATGAAGCCTTTAAAAAAATTTTTCAGTTGGCTGCCCATATCCAAATTTCAGGAAGACCATGCATTTAAATTCTGGGTGGCTGAACTTGCTTGAAAAATGAGAAAACCTGGTCCTGTTTGGTCCCCATTCCCAACCAGCTGGAGCTAAGAATTAACCTCCGATGGCATGTGGGCACTTTCAGCCCCCTTGTGACCACCACCCTGGTTCTTACCACCTGCGCTGCTCAGAAGGCATCCCACTTAGTCCTGCCAAGAGAAGAGACTGGGCTAGAAATAGGCCTCCCGCTGCTGATAGAGCTGGAGGCAGGGAGCAGCTCTGAGTCTGAGTACAACTCTGTATTCCAAACCCACCTGACTTCTCTTTGACATCACCAATATGTAAAGACACAGATGAATAAATGGTTCTGTTTAATAATAAACTAACCATGCCTTCACTGCCTCTCTCACAGAGGAAGCTAAAAATAAATCACCCGTGGCACAGCGTATCAATCTCCACCTGATGGAGGGGTGTCGGGTGGTGGCGTCCTTTTCCAACCTCAGGCCTGGAAGGACTCCTGGTTGCAGATGACTGCAGAGTCCTTGAGGGCCGCGGGAGCGGCCAAGAGACCCGGGCCTGAAAGTTCTCTGCATTTATTCCCAGTTCAGAGAGGCAATGATGGGACAGGAGATACAAGCAGGTGAAGAGACAAACGTGTTCATGTCACTTTCCTGTCCTCTGAAGTGTCACCTCTTCCTAGAGGTGACAGACAGATGATCCTGGTAAAGGTAGGCCCCTGCTTTCTGCCCCTGTCCGCGTAACACACACACACACACACACACACACACACACACACACACCTCTGTCTGTTTTCCCGCAACACTGCAATACTATTAGGGAAAGCACACTGACTGAAACCACCCGCCCTGGCCAGGCACCGTAGTAACCATTTGCATGAGTTGGTTTATGACTGGAGGTCCTGGTAAGGAACACGGAACTAATAAGCCTCCACCAACCGGAAGAGTTCGGGAAAGGTCAAAATGAGACACCACATGTCCGACAATCTCCCAGAATCCTTCTCTCTGGCATCCATCTTGGCTGAACAAGGCATGCACCACCAGGAAGGACTCTGAGTCAGAATGATCGGCTGAAGACCACCCGGAAACTAATCCCATCCCCATAAAACCCAAGACCGCGAGCCACGTGGCAGAGCTGTTCTCCTGGGTTCCCTTACCCTGCTGCTCTCGGCCTGGGTACCCTTTCCCAATAAAATCTCTTGCTTTGTCAGCACATGTGTCTCCTCGGACAATTCATTTCCGAGTGTTAGACAAGAGCCCAGTTTTGGGCCCCTGAAGGGGTCCTCCTTCCTACAACAAAACTACCCCCTCCAAGCTTCCAAGCTGAACACACACACACACACACACACACACACACCCCTCTGTCTGATTTCCCCCAGCACTGTAATCTGTAATACTACCCCCTCCAAGCTGCACTATCTTGCTTGTCTTGCGCATTGTCTCTGGTCCACTAGATTTTATGCTCCATGATGGCAGGAAACAGACTTGGTCCGTTTCCAAGCAGCTGTGTTTCTGGAGCCTCCTGCTCTACTTGGCACCAAACACAAGTCCCTACTGAAAACCTGCTAAAGGCCTGTCTGACACCATGGATGGTGCCTGTAAACAAGTCCACACTTCCAAAGCTGACACAACTGTTTCACGATTCTCTAGCCTCTCGTACGTCTGAATATTTTCTTCCACCAAGTCTCATTTCTTATTGAAGTACATCTATTTTAGAAATAAAACTTTCTGGCAGTATAGTTGGGTAACCAAGAGGCACCTGTGATTGATGAGCTTGATCGGAAGCTGACCATCGCTTTGTTAGCTGTGTGACCTTGGAAAAGGGAGTGAACCTCTTTCCTCAACTTGCCCATCTGTAAAACAGATGTTAGGAGTAAATGAACTAAAACATGTAATGTTAATTCGCAGCAAGTGCTTAGAAAATTGCTTGGCACACAGTAAGCACATTGATTATTATTTGTATTAGCATCTTTATAGGAAAAAAAAACCAGTATCATTTGCCATATTAAAATAATTAATGAAAATTGAAAGAAAAAAAATGTCACTGATGTAGCAATTAAAAAATACTTATGGAGACACAGGCTGAGCCTCTGCTTTGCCAATATCCAGATGGGTAGAGCCCTCATTCCCCAGGCCCCCACCCTCCCATACTTTAAATGAGAATTCTGGGTTAGCCACTCTTAAAATTCCATCCACCCTCCAGCTCAGAATTTCAAACTCTCAATCCATGAATGATCCTACCTTAAAAGAAATAAAATTGGAAAACCTGACTCTACACAATGAGAGCCAAAGGGAGGAGCTGGGGGGCTGGGGAGAGAAGGTTATTCACATTCCAAAAGGATTTGCTCTTACAAAAGGATTAACAGCAGAGTTGCTTTAAATAGCAGCTTAAGCCTTGTTTATGGATTACTAAATACTTGATGGAGAGGTAGAGGGGGCCTAGGAACTTGAAGCAAAAGCGTGATTAGTTAGGCCCAACCAGAAATTAAAAAGTGTGCATGCTTTCTTTAAAATCATGATGGATTTCAACAACAGAAAACTATTCCATTTCAAAGGATCCTATTCCTACCCAATATTTTGGTGGCACATCAATTGCATTAAAGAAGATGCACTTGTATCCATGAGCCAGTTCAGAGCAGTGATCCAGCATGTTTATTTTAAGCCCCTACCATAAGAACATGGATAACTGACTGAATGTCATAAGCACTTGTAATGTACCAGGTGCTGTGGACCACATAACATGCATTATTTCATCTAACTAGCAAAGCGATCCAGTGCAGACGGTGTTACCTTCATTGTGTGATCGAGGAAACGGAGGCTAAGAGAGGGGACACAGTTCTTCTAGAGCCAGTGGACAGGCTGAGTGGATACCCAAGACAAAGTCCAGGAACCAAGCATTGAGGTTAGATTATCAAAGGTAGGATCCTTGCCTCCAGGAGGACACAGAAGATCAGCCAAGGAGGTCAGCAGATACACAGAAAGATGATAAACGCCCTATAAGAGACTTTTGTGGGAACAGAGGAAGGAGACGCCAGGGTCCAGGGTGTGCCCAAAGCCACGTGTGACCCCCCCGATTACCCACACTCCAGCACCCCTAAACACTCAATGCCCAGACCCCTCTCCTCCATCCTTAATGCCAGGGATTCTGTCATTAGAACCTCTCTGAGCACAGATCAGTCTCTCGTAAGGGCCTCGACTCCCCCAAGGTGGGCAGGAGTCCTGTGGGGCGTGGTGAAGGGAGCATGAGGAACTTGTGGCAGGGGCTCCCCCAGGGCTGGCACCACCTTATGAGGCTACCTGAGGGCTGCTCATGTCTCATCTTCCTCCCTTGAAAAATGGGGACATGAGCTCCCCACAACCTCCCCTGGCAGGGATGTGCTGGTGATTAATTAGATAACATCTGTGAAGCACGCCCCACTTGGTGGAGAAGGGCACCTTGGGAGAGCAGCTATAAAAACTCAGAGGAACAGGCTATCATCAGCACGATCATCGTGACCGTCATTTTCATCACAACACTCACCTGCTTAAAGGCCTGCCGTGGCTCCCCTCTGCCCCGAGAAGGTGCGGCTGGCAGCCTGGCAGGCGAGGCCACCCGTCCTGCTGCTGCCCTGCTCCTCATCCTCCTTCTCAACCTCACACATTCATGTCCAATAATCCGGGAGAGCCTGGACACCCACATCACCACGTCATACCCGTCCTCCAGGGCCACGTATCTCCCCAGCACCCATGCTCCACAACCAGAGTGCCTGTGTCTGTTGCTGATCCCACTATTTCCCTTCGCTGGTATCAGTACAGGTATATGAGATGTACAGATATATGGGATGGGAGACACATAAAGTCAGGATCATGCATGAGCTTCTTTCTTCCCAGAGCTATAAAATAAAGTTGCTACATGAACTCACTGTGTTCATTTTCCAACTATAATAATAATTTTCACATTGAGGACCAGATGGAGTTCAGATAAAGTCCAAAATCCATCAAACAGAGACTCAATATGGCAACCCACTCCAGTATTCTTGCCTGGAGAATCCCATGACCCTGGCGGGCTATATAGTCCACAGGATCGCAAAGAGTCAGACACAAGACTAAATGACAACGAAGGCATTAATGGCAGAGGCAATGAATCTGGGTTCAGAGAGACCAGAGCTCCCATTCTGCTTCTTACCACCTTCCTGAACCCCAGTGTCCTCCTCTGCAAAATGGGGATCTTCAAAATAGATGCTGTCTAAAAGAAAATAAATCTGGACTTGGTAAGGACAGACTTTATTTGAAAGGTTAATTGCAATGCTTAGAGCTTCTGGAAAAAGGGGACGGGGATGCTTGCATAAGGAGGCTGCTTTGACTATAAGATCTGCAAGCATCTCAAAGGTTGGGGGTTTTCCTTTACAGACGGGAGTAAAAGAGACCAGAAAGAACTGGGTGTGGGAAAGTCAGATGAAAGAGTACAGGGATCCCACAGATTAGACAATGCTTTACCCTGAAGCCAGCCTGTTCTCAGGAGGGGCCATCTGCTGGCTCAGGCTGAGGTTGGTGGAAGGACAGAAGCTTAAGCAAAGTTTGGTTAACAAGCATTTTGTTCTAGGTAATCAGAGGTGGCGAGCATTTCAGTTTAATCATTTATGAGGGAAAAAATGGGAATGCAGAGGGTATGCCTGACTTTCTCATCGGTGAACAAGGGGGCATTTGTGCACTGTATACAGCAAACAGAGAAGAGTGGCTCTTGCAGTCAGTAATTTTCCAAAACACAAGAAGCTAGGCAGATGACTCTGCTCTTTTCCAGGAGCACAGGGCTCAGGTAAAATTCAACCCTGTCAACACTCAGGAGGACTGTTGTGTGGATTCAATGTGACAACACACAGAAAGTGTTTAAAACAAATCCCATCAGCACTAGCTGCTTTCATATTGGTTCAGTTTGGTTCAGTTCAGTTGCTCAGTCATGTCCGACTCTTGCATATTGGTTAATGATAATCTAGAAGGATGGCTACTAGACCTAGAAGATAGAAAATGAGGTGGAGACATTCTAGAGCTATCTTGCAGATAAGTATGTAGCCTGAGAGCATTTACCCAGCAAGCCACCCGTGACTGATTTATACTGAACTTGCCCTGGACTCAGCCCCAGGACATTTGCATCTCATCATCTCTTAAGCAAGTTGGAACTTAAGCCTAAAATACATTTGGTGGAGTCCCTGGCCATCAACAAGTGAAAAGGAAAAAAAAAAAAAAAAGTTAATACATGCAACCTGCCATCCCAAATCCCCAGTGAATCAGAATGGATCAGACACAAGACAGGATGGAGAAGCAGGAGTTAAAATGTGCAGCCGACAATCTCTCCTAACTTTTTATGTTCCGCTAAAATCAGTGGCATGTCAACCTGTTTTAAATTTACCAACAGCTTTTAAGCTGCCACCTAGCTCTTGAGGTATTTTTAGTCAAGTAGAAATTCATTTAGACCCTAAAGTCAGGAAATGGGATTGTGTCAGGTTGCTCTTACAGAATTCCTGCCGTGCCCTTTGTCTGCCTTCCTCACCGCTTCTCATTTGCACACAATTAAATAATCACTTCACCCCCCACTTCTTTGGCATCTTTAGCATCTCCCCACAGAGGGAGAAACACCGGGAACATCAACGCCAGGTTTAAGAGGTCTCTTCTTAGTACCAACGTCATTTCCATCAGCAGGAACAGACTTAGAAAGGGGTGGGGGGATGCAGAGCCCTGAACCAAGCCAAGTCCAGCTTTCTCCATTCACAAGAGATGTATCCCAAAAAGTTGAGGCTATATATATACATTGATCAGTTGCCAGAAAGACCTCAGCCTATAGAGCAGGAAGGAAATCAAAACAATACTGTGGGCTGGAAGCAACATGAAGGACCCTCAGTGGATGGGTGAACCACCAACCCTGGCATTCAGGCCAAATAGTCACCTTGATTCCTCTTTCCTTCACGCCCCCATTGCCAACCCATCTCTAATCCACTGGCAAGTCCACAGAACCTACCACCGAAATGTGTCCAGAGCTGTCCACAGCTGGTCTCAGCTAGCACCATGCTAGTCCAAGTCCGGGTCATTGCAGATCAACACTTGTTCCCGGCCGGGGGTCCCATCTCCACCCAGCCGCTGGATGGACCTTTGTAAAATTATAAACTAAATGACGTACAAAACAGCGATTCATCCATCCAACGTTCCCATCTCCCTGGGAATAAAATCCAGCCCCCTCACTCTGGCCTGCAGAGCCCTGCAGGAGCTTCGTCCTGCCTGTTTCTCAGGCTTGTCTCACCCCACTCACCCTCGGCCTGTGCCCCAGTGCTGACGGTCTGCTGTCTGCTCCCAAAACATTCCATTTTCTCTGACACCCAAAGGTCTCTTCCCTCTGCCCTGAATGCTTTTCCTCCAGGTTTTCACATGGCTTCTCTGGCCATTCAGATGTCAGGTCAAACGTCACCTCCTCAAAGGGCCCTCTGGTGACCAGCCTCTCCCTCATATCATCACACTTTAAGTCCATGTACAACACTTATCGCTTGATTTTTTTCTTCTTCTTTTTTGATCCCTCATTTTGTTCACTGCTGCATCCTCTGCATGTCCAGAAAATGTGTCCATAGCTGATGCTCAAGAAATAGCTGTCTGATGACTCAACATCCACTGGAAGAAAACATGGCTGAACCACATCAGGAGAGGAAATTGGTGAATTCGGAGGGCGTGGTGTGTTTCACATTATAGTATATCTCAACCGAGATGCTAAATTTTCACTTTTGGTTCATAAAAGTGTCAAAGGGAAAAATTAAATTCTCAGGCTCAAGTTGTTCCAGACATTTAGAAGGTTTCCAATAACTGTATTCAGTTCAGTTCAGTCGCTCAGTCGTGTCCGACTCTTTGCGACCCCATGAATCGCAGCACGCCAGGCCTCCCTGTCTATCACCACCTCCCGGAGTTCACTCAGACTCACGTCCATCGAGTCAGTGATGCCATCCAGCCATCTCATCCTCTGTCGTCCCCTTCTCCTCCTGCCCCCAATCCCTCCCAGCATCAGAGTCTTTTCCAATGAGTCAACTCTTCACATGAGGTGGCCAAAGTACTGGAGTTAGGTTTTTAATTTAAATTAATTAAAATCAACTAAAATTAAAATTCTCATCACACTACCTGTACCTCAAGGGCTCACAGCCACACAGTGCTGCGTGACACAGGTGGTGACAACCCCAGGAGTAACCATCGCTCCATCAGGGAGGCAGGTGATGGGGAGACCAGCTCTGGAGGCAGGAAGCGACAGCTCCACCTCACCGACTTCTGCCAGGACCTTGGCCTGCGCGTGTCAGGCCTGAGCCTCCATGTCTGACCACGGAGAAGGGCATCATTTCTGGAAGTACACGAGGCCATGCACAGGGAATAGTACAGTAGGCGGTAGAGCCCAGGCCCTGCAGGTGGTCTGTTTGGGCTCACATCCCAGCGTTTACCAATTGCATGTGTCCTTGGGCACGTTATTTAACCCCCGTGCCTCAGTTTACCCACATGTAAAAGGCCAGCCCATAACCTAGAGAGGAGTTGAGAGGGTCAAATGAACAGTTGGCACAGTGCCTGACCAGTAGGTCTCCATAAAAATCATCGTAATCATTATCATTACTCCTTAGGACACTCTGAGCTCTGCTAACAGGAATACAGGACAATAGAGGTGCCCCAGTTAAACCAAAGCCAAACTCCTAAAGCAGGGAAATTACCAGGAGAGCATTCATAGCCCAGAGGATTCCCATAGAAGACTTATTTGAATATAGTGACATATCTGAAGAGCTTTTCAAATAGAATCAATTTGCCACATTGACATGGAATTCTTCAGGGACCCACCCAGACCTCGTATGTCTTCTCTGTCACGCCCATCTGCCGATAGGTTAGCGGAGATTCCACTCACGAGTCCCTCTAATCAGCTGAGAGAGGCTGTGAAAGTTCTGAAGGCAATGAAGCAGAGAGATCAATGTTGTCATTGGTCTGCCTGATTTTAGGGCCGTTCAGAGAACCAGATGTTCACGATCAGGCCCATGCAAGCCCAAACCAGTTTCCACCCCCAGCAGTCGCTACCACATTCCTGGTGCCAGGGAGGCAAAGAGGCCTGCTTGGAAAAGTCTGGGGGCAGGTTCCTGCTGCAGTCTATCTGGAAACGACTGCAAAGTAGCATTTTTATTCCCCTCCTGGACCGGCCTGCAAAACTGGAAACAATGCCTGCCATTCCCTCGTGAGTGACATCCTTGGAGCTGGTCCCTGTGCTAGGCACCAAGGAGACCCAAAGAAGAAGGGAAACAGTCTTCTGGGTGAGCCAGAGAAGCAGAGTTCACTTTAATACACTGTGAAAGCTCTTTCTGAGCTGGGTGACTCTGGGCGATTTGCTAAACCTCTTGGAAACTCAGTCTCCTCATCTGTAAAATGGACATAGCAGTCAAGCCTTCCACAAAGACTTGTGAGAATTGAGTCATTGCAAATGACAGCCTGAGAACAGCTCCTGGCACACAGTAAGTGCTCAATTAAATTTTTTATTCTTAATTGTAATAGTAGACTGCTTGTAAGGGGCTAAGTTCACAGTGTTAGGACAACGTATAAAAGAAGCATCAAACTCAAGGGTCAGCAAGCTACTACAGTCCACGAGTCAAATCCAGTCAGTGGCTTGTTTTTATAAATAAAGTTTTATTGGAACAAAGCCATGCCCATTCATTTATGTATGGCTGCTTTCACATTGCAGAGTCAGAGTTGACTAGTCACCAAGAAGACTGAATGGTCCTCAGTGTCTTATAACATTTATTACCTGGTCCTTTCTCATCCAATTCAAATTGGTAGGAATGAGATCAGGGAAGGCTTCCTGGAGGAGGTGACAGCCTACCTTTTCCTTGGCCAGTATTAATTTTTGTTTTTCACAGAGTTTAGGTAAAAGAAAGGAAGCAAGCCCTGCCACCAACTCCTATGTATATTAAATTCTACAGTTCATGGGACCAGAACCTGTTTCATATGACTTTAAAAGACTTGAGATGGTGCTGGAAGACTGGACTGTATCATGATAATATGGCTTTCTGGCTTCTATTGTGAAATTCTGAGTATCTATCACACTGGGCCTGCCCTCCCACAGCCCTCTCCAGCACTCCGTGGTCCCCACCAGACCAACTTCCTGTCCCCATTTGATACTGATCTGTGTCTATGGCCTCCTCTCCACTGCTGTCAAAGGACTTCCATACAAACTCTTTAGTTCCCTGCTAATCCAGGAGGTAAGCAAGCCAATAATTACCACTTTACAGATGGGAAAATGGAGCTTCAGAGAGGTTAAGTGCCTTCCTTAAGGACACCCAACTGGGAAATGCTAAAGTGGGAGAGAAGCCAGGACCTCTGACTCAGGCTCGCTACCCCTCTTCAGGCATCCCAACAAAAGAATCGGCCACCGCTGTGATTTTTCTAGGGCACTTTACAGTCTGGGCTTCCCTGGTGGATCAGATGGTGAAGAATCTGCCAGCAATGCGGAAGCCCTGGTTCAATCCCTGGGTCAGGAAGATCCCCTGCAGAAGGGAATGGCTACCCACTCCAGTATTCTGGCCTGGGAAATACCATGAACAGAGAAGCCTGGTGGGCTACAGTCCATGGGGTTGCAAAGAGTCAGACACGACTGAACAACTAACACTTAAGTTTAGAGTGCTCTTTCACATAGTCAAGGCCTTGAAGATAACAGAGTGTCTTGAATTCACATAGTTTGCATGAAGATTCAGGAGCATATGATCACCAAGGGATTAATGAGGCAAGAGGTTAAAACTATAGAAAAATAAGGACAAGTGTACAGGTCTCAGAGGTTAGAGTCAACAATCTAACGAATCTGACCAGCACTGATTAGGCACCTGCTGGAAGCAGGTCAGAGAGAGACTGGTTGGCTCCTGGGGCTCACAATCCCACAGGGAGGCCAGGACCTGCACAGGAACAATACAAGGCGGACTGTTTCTGGAAAGGGCAAAGGGCATCCCGGGCTGAAATCTAGGTAGACAAGCAGTAGTTAAGGGCCTCCCCCCAGGGAACAGGGCAGAGACATAGATCTGAGTGGTTATGAGTGGTTTTTAGGTGGTGGGTGATCGGTCAGCAGAGCCTGGATGTTATCTTCACTTCTATGGAAACCGTCACAGACAGCCGCAGACAGGCAGCTTAAACAATGGGAATGTACTGTTGCACAGTTCTGGAGGCTGGAGGTCTGTGGTCACAGTGTCAGCAGCGTAGGTTTCTTCTGCCTGCAATAAGGAAAATCTGTTCCATGCCTCTCTCTGAGTTCAGGGTTCTGTGGCTTATAAAAGCATCATCCCGATATCTGCCTTCACATTCATCTGAGTCGCCTGGTGTGCATGTCCGTGCCCTGATTTCCTCTTTCGATAAGGGCACCAATCACATTGGATTAGGGCACCAATCACATTGGATTAGCGGACCACCCTACTCCAGAATGATCTCATCTTTACTAACTACATCTGCAATGGCCCTCTTTGCAATAAGGCCACATTCCAGGGTACCTCGGGTTAGGATTTCAACATGCATTTTGGGGAGGGACTCAATTCAACCCATGAGACGTGATTCCCTCACGGTGGCAGGAAAGGATAGGGTCAGGAGCTGAGAGTTTCAGAACCCTTTCTGAACCCCTTCCTTGTGAAGAACAAGGACCTGGGTTCCCTTGGGTCTTTCTGGGCAGAACCAGGGTTGCCTGAGGTTCCGATGCTGCTGGAAGGACCCTCAGAGTTGAGGGAGGGGATGGACAACTCTGGCCCTGGCACGGAAAGCAGCCAGGCGAGCCCTTCTCTCCCTTCATTACAGGGTGGAAAAACGAAAACTCCATTTATTTGAGAACAGATAGGCTTTAACCCGAAGTTCATTCTCCTGCTTCGCAACTTCTCAGCATCTACATGCAGGAGCAGCATCAGCAGCCTGACCTGCCACACGCTCCCAGGGCCCTAGATTGGGAAAATAATGGCATTTTCTCAACAAATTATCTCACAGCTAAAGTAATAACTTCTTTATAGATATGCCAATTCAGATTTTCATCCTTTTAACCTACCTTTAAAAGAAAAGCACCGTGTCCCCACAGCAAAATGGCAGCACTTTAATCAACACCTCCCTGTCCCCCCTTTTGTCCCCACCACCCACTGCTGAGCCTTTATTAATTTTAAGCCATTGACAGAGTCTCTTTGGAAGCTATGTTTTCATGTTGCAGGTCGACATCCTCCTGCTCTATTCCAATAAAATACACACTGTCAGAGATAAAGCAAATATTTCTCTGGGAAGGAAAAAAAAAAACCCAGAACCACTGTATTCTAAATATAAGCACCAAGGACCTAGCCGACAAATTTCCCCAGTGGCTGCCATTGAATTAACTGGTCCTCTCTGGGGTTCATATTCATTATGCAACAAGGAAATCAAACTCTCTCCTAATGCTCACAGTCTTAGTCTATGGCCACGTGGATGGTAAGGACAGGAGTTACATCAAGCATTCAGTCAACTAACTGGGTACACCTCACTGTGTTAGGTACCTCGGAGAATAACACAGCTCTGGTGCCTACTGCGCTCTTCAAGTCTACAGTCTAGGAGGGGAGACAACCAACCAACCAACCAATCTATCCATCTCAGACGAACAGCCAGGAAGGCTGCTCATAGCCGGAGGATGCAAGAGGCCCCTCTCCTGGAGGCCCAGCCCAGAATAGCTCAGCCTCGTCTCTATTTCAGACACAAGGTCTTGATTGAGAGCTGCCCTCCCAGACCTCAAGCTCTGGGGGCAGACGGGCTGCCCGAAACACCAGGGCTGCCCTTAGGAGCCAGAGTCTGCGTAAGACAAGTCCGCCCTATGCATCAGGACAAAGACATTGTCTCTGCAGCGCAGACCACAGCCATGAAGAATTATTTAAGGGCCCCTAGAAACCGCAGTGACGTCAAAAAGATCCTGTGTGTGTGTGTGTGTGTGTGTGTGTGTGTAGAGGGGCTCGCAGGGAGGGTGACAAGCATGAGTGAGCTGAGCGGGACACAGGGCACTGAAGGACAGACACCTCTCCCCCACCCAGTGAGGCAGAACAGACTGGGCAGGTCCAGTGAGACCCAAAGTCTCTGAGGCTGGCACCTCCCCTTCAGAACTCAAAGTGCTGTATCTTTAGCTCAGAAAGCAAGAGACAAAGCTGACACAATTCTTATCAAAGCTGATGATGTGAAATGAGCCACACACACACACACACACACACACATACATATACACATGGTCAAGACACAGGAAGAACGGCAGGAAGTAACATTAATTTATCACTCCCGCGGGGCTGCCTCATCTACCCTCCGCGACCATCCTGAGAGGTGAGAACAATCACCACCTTCTTTGTAAAGGTGAGAAAAGCCAGGGTCACTGGCTTTTAAGTTGCTCTGTCAAGGCCCTGTGTCGTGATTTGAATCCAGGCAGCCACACTCGTGCACACAGCACTGTGCACACACACAAGATCCAGACTTGTGTCCACACACAAGAAACAGGCACAAACACGGGCTTCCTCAGCAACACTTCAGGTTCAGCTCCAGACCATCACGATGACAGCAAAATCACAATAAAGCGAGTCACATGAATTTGTTTGGCTTTCCAGTGTGTATTAAAAGTTGTATTTACCCTATACTTTCGTCTAGTAAGTGTGTAATAGCATTATGTCCAAAAAGCTATGCACGTGCCTAAATTTAAAAAGACTTCAGGGAGCTCAAAACTGGTGCTGGTGACAACCTAGAGGGGTGGAATGGGATGGGAGGTGGGAGGGAGACTCAACAGGGAGTGTGCACATGCACACCTATGGCTGATTCACGATGATATATGGCAGAGACCAACACAATATTGTATAGCGATTATTCTCCAATTAAAAATAAATAAATGTAAATTAAAAAATAAAAAGCCTCTATTGTTAAAACTGGTAACCATCACCTGAGCCTCCAGTGAGTCAGAGCAGTAACATCACAGATCACTGACCACAGACCACATTAACAAACGTAATAATCATGAAAAATGTGAAATATTGCGAGCATTACCAAAATGTGACACAGAGACAAAAAGTGAGCAAACGCTGTCAGGAAAGTGATATGGACAGACTTGCCTGCATCAAAAAGGTTGCCACAAACCTTCAATTAATAACAAAAAAATTACACAATGCCTGCGAAGGGCAATAAGGGAGATTGCCATAAAGTTAGGTGCGCCCGTATGAACATCTGCACCCCCATCTCCACACCAGGGCCACCCCTCTGCACACCTCCAGGGAGTGCCATTCACACAGAGCACAAACTAAATACAATCACAGAGTTTTCTGGAGGGTGACTCAGATGAGAATCCAGGATCGAGCGCTCCTGGCGGCCCCGTCACCTTTTCGCACGGTGACACTGCTGTCCCCACGGTGACGGTGCAGGGGGACAGCACCCAGGGAGGGCCTCCTGTCCAGGAATGAATGTGCTGCTTGTCTCCTCTGCCTCAGGCGGCGGCACGACGGTACCCTGTTTCCCCTGGAATCTGAGCCCCGCGTCTGTTCCAGCCTGCATTTTCACATCTTCTTCACAACAGATACAAGGCCCGCTCAGTTCTGCAGAGTCGGCGTGGCTGCCAAGGCCCGGTGGAAGGACACGGCCTTGAAAAGTCACTTTATGAGGCATCCCTGCTTGCAGAGGCCAAGCCACGCGGCCCGAGCGGCTGACTTTCCATTCAGCGCGCGCCCCACCCAAAGACGGGGAGCTCCGGCACAGCAGGCCCTTGTTCTCACCCGCTGGGAGCCCCAGGGAGTCGGAATTCCCGGGGATGGCATCAGAGAGCGCTTTGGCAGTAGACCCTGCTTCTGGCATCTTCCTCGGGGGCCACAGCTTGCTGTGGTCACAGCCAAGACAGGCTGATAAAAAGACTGAAAACCCATTCATTCACCCTGAGGCGCTGGGGAGCCTGGAGACACTCCAGCAGGGACTAAGCGGAGCAGGCCATGCATTACCTGTGGGGCTGAGACAGACTCAGGGCAGAGAGAGAACCTGGGGCCAGGAGCCAGCAGAAGCCAGCGGCAGGGCCTCCTGTGATGAAAGGAGGCAGCAGAGGGGCTAGAAAGGGCCCTACTGAATCTCCTCCCCGATCTCAGTTACCCCTGCCTCCTACCCACCATGGGGAGGTATGAAGTATACTCAGTCGTGTCCGACTCTGCAAACCCCACGGACTGTAGCCCACCAGGCTCCTCTGTCCATGGGATTTTCCAGGCAAGAATACAGGAGTGGATTGCCATTTCCTCTTCCAGGGATCTTCCCGACCCAGGGATTGAACTTGAATCTCTTGCCATTTCCTGCATTGGCAGGCGGATTCTCTACCACTGAGCCATCTAGGAAGGTATACCATGGGAAGGAGGGCAGTTCTAAGACTAAGACTCCATCTATTCATTCACTCTTTCATCCCATCTACAGTACTTACTGAGCAGTACTCTGTGCTGGGTGTTACTGTTCTAAGCACACACAGAGGTGAATAAAACAGTCTCCACCCTCATGCAGTTGATTCTCAAAATCCTCAAGCTCTCCCCAGGCTTCCCTCCAGTTAATAGCTGTGTGACCTGGAGCACACCACTGCCCCTCTCTGTGCTTCGGTGAAGTCTCTCTTAGGATTCTGTGAACCACCATCTGGGAGATCCCATGGGGTCTGAACAACACTGAGCTGGTTTCCATCACTTGCGGCCAAAAGAGTTGTGCTCAGGAGACTAGGAAAGAGAGGGGAGAAGACAAAAAGCAGGTCTGGGAAGGCTGCAGGGAGCTGATGAGTCATTTGCTCATCTGGAAAGCAGATGGGGAGAAGGAGGCCCTGGGGAAGAGAAGCTGTGTTCATGCCAACCTTGTCCAACAGCCCTTAGAAAGTGGGGGTCAAAAGGGACCCCAAGGCCCTTTAGGATAAGGAGGAAGATGCTGAACAGCTAAATCATTAATTCAAGGGAAAAGAAAAAAAAAAATGGCCTTTTCTATTCCTTTGTGAATTCAGCGTTCATTTAATGAACTATATGGTGTGTTTAGAATATGCTAGACACTAGGCTGGGTGTGGGAACGCAAAAGGAAAAGAAAAGAAAAGAACAGAGAGTGTCTCTTCTTGCAAGTGTCACACAGTCTTTCTTTCTTTCTTTTTTTTTTTTTCACACAGTCTTTCAAAGTCACCCTCTTCATTTGAACTCCTCTGCCACATTCATTCATCCATTCATTCGTCTGCTCACCACCCGTCTGTGGGGCTCCTGCTATGGAAGGTCAATTCCCACGGCCCTGGGAATCAGGCAGATCTGCATTCTAATCCCGTCATTACAGGCTGTGTGACCCTGAGCAAGTTACTTAGCCTCTCAGAGCCTCAGTTACCACTCCTGCAAAACAAAATCATACAGATTTCTTTTTAAGGAAAAAAGGGGATCTTGCTTTTAAAAGGTTTTACTGGGTCCAGTGGCATGTGCCTGGTAAGCACTTACTAAATGGTGTGTTGTGCTTAGTTGCTCAGTCATGTCTGACTCTTTGCAACCCCATGGACAGAGGAGCCTGGCGGGCTACAGTCCATGGGGATTCTCCAGGCAAGAATACTGGAGTGGATTGCCACGCCCTCCTCCAGGGGATCTTCCCAACCCAGGAATCGAACCAGAGTCTCCTGCATTGCAGGCAGACTCTTTAACCTGCTAAGCTACCAGGGAAGCCCGGCTAAAAGGTATACACAAATATATCACAAATTCTCATGAAGTCTTCAGAACCAAAGCCTCAGGAAGGTCACAGCACTGCTCTTGCGGAGTCAGTCTCAGCTGTAGTTCCCACTCACCCCTGTTTCACATCTGAGTGATTATAACAGGTCACCCAGAAATTTCCTGACCAGGTACCCAATTGCTAGCCTCAAAAAGAAACACTCCTCCAGCTTATTCAAAACTCAGTAGATGGGACCATAATAGCCTTACTTGATATGTTTCTAGCTGCTGAAAGAATAACGTGTCAGATGTTTTGGGGGAGGGACACTGGATACACTCCAGCGACATCCCCCAGCCTGTTCTGGGTTCAGATGCCAGATTTAGACAGTACTCAGGACCCAAATTGGGCTCTAGAAACTGGGCCAAAGGATCTGCCCATAATAACACATATTAAAACCGGAGAAAGCCTTAGTCTAGGGGAAAAAAGATGAAAATTACAAAGACCTTCTTCCGAACCACCTACTAAAAGTGAATGGAAAGAGCAGGAAGCTGCCAAAGTGAACCCGGATCTCCTCCTTCAGAGCTAGAAAGAGTAACAGGTCAAGTTCCAACTTGCAATTTAATTCTATTTTGAAGTTTACTGGAAAGCAGAAAATAAGAATGGGATTTGCAAGAGGCTGTAGTTTGAAGACAAGGAAGAAACTGAAACACACATATTAGGACTGAAGAATTAAAAAATCCCAACAGCTTGTGTTCCCCATATCACAGCAGCCCCTCAAAGCCCTCCTCGTGCACAGCCTTTGAACAACGATGCGCATGCCCTTCACTCTGAATCACACTTATGGTCCTGGATCCTCTAGCAAGCAGATGAGATGGGTTGTCAGGGGTTAAGAATGCTTGCTAACGTTACGCAACTGTTTTTGCAGTATTGATATCTGAAGGGTGTGTGTAAGATGAAGTTTGAGTTGCAAACAACAAACTCAAAAGGAATGCACTAAATGATATTAGGTGACCTGCAAGGCCTTTGGGATAACAGGAGTCAAGCTTGGAGGTTCTGCCGGGGCAGATGATGACCCAACCACATTGGGACTGACTTGCATATACCCTGTCATGGTTACTTCCAAGTTTACACTGCCTGTGACGGGTGCAGAACCCAATCCTCAACACACTGGCTGCCCCAGAGCCAACACCTGAATTGCTGCCCTTCACACCAGAGAGCTAGCCTAGCTTCCTCATTCCATCGGCTTCCACGTGAAATCCAGAAATGCTGATACAAAATGTGCACTACAGCCCTAAGTGTGTAGGGAGAAAACCTGAACATTCCCAGGCCACTGGATCCACTCCACTTTGGTTCTCTGTTGCTGACCATCATCACCTTGCACAAGGCTTCTTGCATATTCCAGACACTGATGTAAATATTCGAATAAAGATGGCAGGTTATCTGCTCGGCAGTAAAGTACCTGTGGGCTGGAACCGATCTGTCTGGGTCTGAACCTTGCAATCCAGCCCTTATGACCTAAAGGACTTCGGGCAATGACTCAACCTCCAGTGCAGAATGTAAATCACAACAGCACGTCTGTCACAGGCTAGCTGTGAGGCTTAGTAGAAGTCTTAGTTGCTCAGTCATGTCTAGCTGTTTGCAACGCTATGGACTGTAGCCCACCAGGCCCCTCTGTCCATGGAATTCTCCAGACAAGAATACGAGAGTGGGTAGCCATTCCCTTCTCCAGGGGATCTTCCCAACCCAGGGATCAAACCCGGGTCTCCTGCATTACAGGTGGATTCTTTAACATCTGAGTCACCAGATCCAAGCTAATTTAAGCCAAGCACTCAACATGGTGCCTGAACATAAATTTGTGCAACAGTATTAGTTGGAGTTGCTATTATTGATACTGATAATAAAAATTAAAATAATAACATTACAACCCCCTTCGCAGTGCTAGTTTCTTGAGTACCATTAAAGCCAAGAGCTATCTACTTAATGCAATTAATTAATTATAATATATCCAAATTGAATTATATTGTCTCACTCTCAGAGGAATGCTAGCAGTATCACCTCGGGCTGTTAAAAATGCCCTGCCACCATGAAACTGCTTAGAAGGCATCCCTGTCATTTCACTTGATGAAAGGAAAGTTTATTGATTTTTGAAGAAGTCTTTTGACCACAAGGCCTCATGACAGTGAATTGAGAAAAACTGCAAATGAAAACACTGACTAGTTGGCTCTGGGTTGGATGGTCACTGCTCAAGGGGGTGACTTTTCCAAGACCCCCCTATCTCTAACAGCTCTGGGTCAAACAGTGTAACTATAGTACATCCTGCTTCAGCTTTGTCCTGTGAGAACGACCAATGGCTTAGTTCAGTTCAGTTCAGTTCAGTCGCTCAGTCGTGTCTGACTCTTTGTGACCCCACGAATTGCAGCACGCCAGGCCTCCCTGTCCATCACCATCTCCCGGAGTTCACTCAAACTCACGTCCATCGAGTCAGTGATGCCATTCAGCCATCTCATCCTCTGTCGTCCCCTTTTCCTCCTGCCCCCAATCCCTCCCACCATCAGAGTCTTTTCCATTGAGTCAACTCTTCACATGAGGTGGCCAAAGTACTGGAGTTTCAGCTTTAGCATCATTCCTTGCCAAATTCAGACTTAAATTGAAGAAAGTAGGGAAAACTACTAGGCCATTCAGGTATGACCTAAATCAAATCCTTTATGATTATACAGTGGAAGTGAGAAATAGATTTAAGGGACTAGATCTGATACATAGAGTGCCTGATGAACTATGGACTGAGGTTCATGACCAACTGCTTATCTGGCTGTAAAACATAGGCAGGGACTCCATAGACCGTCCAAGAAGAGAGCCCTGTTGCCTAAAGGCCTGTCTCTGGTTTGTGCTATGCTGTGCTTAGTCGCTCAGTCGTGTCCGACTCTTTGCGACCCCATGGACTGTAGCCCACAAGGCTCCTCTGTCCATGGGGATTCTCCAGGCAAGAATACTGGAGTGGGTTGCCATGCCCTCCTCCAGGGGATCTTCCCAACCCAGGGACTGAACCCAGGTCTCCCGCATTGCAGGCTTAGATGGACACAATTGATCCAGTTGTTTAAATCATGGAATCTACTCTGACACTCAGCCTGGCTCTCAACAGTAGGTGGCAAGGAGGCTTTCAGGAAAAGGATGCTTTCTTTCTACTGGTGCATGATTTTTAGAAAATCCTTCCAACTTCTTGGTGGAGGGGAATCCAGAAGGGGAATAAAAGTTGCCCCCACTGTAATATAATCACATTTTTAATGCACAGCAACCAGAGTGTCTTAGCTCACAACAACTTGGCTTGAAGGGCAGGTATGAGAAATACATGCAAGATTGCTTCTCTGTGTCCCCACCTCCCCCCCCAAATGCTGTGCACAGATCCTGGAGGTGAGGGTCCATATGCTGATGAGGTAGGATTTGCGTTCTCATGGCTACAGTTTGACTTGAGTCTAAGGGAATCACTCACATGAGAAACTGTGTGAATAGCACCTGACGTGGAGGGCATGACTGTCACGCCATGTGAGGTGCTCCTAGCACACATGCGTGAGCACTCACACACATACACCCCCTTCCCAAGGATTCCAGAACCCCAGGCTTAACCCTGCTTGGACTCAACCACACTACCCACAGTGTACTTAGCAGGCAGAATAAAACCTATGTAAACAGATTAAATGCCATGACAACCAAATTCCAACTTCACGAATACCAAGGATTGGGGGAGAAAAAGACTCACGTGGAGATTAGCAATTCTCAGGGGAATAGGGAAGGGACAAGGCAGAAAGGTTCTCAGGAATCTAAATAATCAGTCTCTCTCTGACCCTCATGGAAATGGGGTGGTCTCAAATTTTGGATCTCCCAGTCAAGTACCATCCACCATTTTGGAAGCTGACCCAAGTGATGGAGCTCCAAGGAGATCTAATCATATTTGGTTTCCCAGACAAGAAACACCTGGACGGGCTGTGTCTACAGATGTAATGTGGCTTTTCCTGATGCTTCCACTGCCAGGAGACGCAAGGAGGGGTATGTGTGCGTGCCATGTGTGCGTGTGTGCTAAGTCACTTCAGTGGTGTCCGATTCTTTGTGACCCTATAGACTGTAGTCACGAGGCTCCTCTGTCCAAGGGATTCTCCAGGCAAGAATACTGGAGTGGATTGCCATGCCCTCCTCCAGCGGAGCTTCCCGACCCAGGGATGGAACCTGGGTGTCCTGCATTGCAGGTGGATTCTTAATCACTGAGCCACGAGGAAAACCCCAAGGAAGGGTATATAACTTGTCAAATCCTACCCTGGATCTGCAATCCAGCCCATATTTAATATTAATATCTGTTCAGTCACTTACTCCAGTAACTATACAGGCTGAGTGTGCCCAGAAGGTGAATGCATCGACACCTCCCCTCTTCCCTGCAACTCATTACTGCACAAGCCATGAGGCAAAGCACCTCACAAAGCAACCCCACCTTCACAAAGGATCAGATTTGAACCCCTAAAGGAGGTACTGGGCCTGGTTTTGGCACAGATGTTCACAGTTCCTTCAACGCTGGAAGAAAAGTGTATTTTGGGCTTACTACATCCCATTTTCTCATTCTTCCAGCTCCCACCAAACATTCTCAAAACACCTTTCCAAACTCAGCTACAATGTCACTTCCTCCAAGAAGACTTCCATGATCTCCAGGACTGACCTCCCTACTGCCCCGTTTCACTAACCTCAGTCTCTTCCACTAGACTGGAAGTGTCGGGAGGTCAGGGAATGAGCCTAACTGTTCACCATTGTACCGCAGTGCCTTGCCCCGAGCCTGACACTCAGATACTCAATGCATGCAGCCTGCAGAGGCAAGGCAACAGCTGGCCTACCTGTGCCTCTGGGAGTGGATACTTTATTCAGAAAAGAGGCGGCATTTCTGATGACAAGATGAATCAACACTGCACTTCGGGGGGCTCAGGCTGGACTCCACAGCAGTCACTCCTGGTGTCCACACTTTAGCAAGGAAGGAGGATGCTCTGTGTTTCCTTTGTCTAGTTCTATCCCCATCACAGAGCCAGTTACATTAACTGTATTTTCCTGCTTTCTGGATTCTTGATGCTCTGGCATGTGAGGACCATATAGACCCAAGGGGAAACAGACCCCTGTCCCCCACCCCAGGGTGAGCCAGCTCTGGGAGACAGCACTGGGTCCATATACAAGCCAACCGATCCCTAGTCGGCAACCCCCTAAGGACCACCGTGATGAGCCAACAGTCCTGCTAGGGCTACGTTTCAGGCAACCAGAGGCTACTCCTAGAGCCCAGAGCCCTCAGAATGATCCGACCAGCCAACCCTAAGCTGTTCACTCTGCCTTACCTTGCTTGCCTGCCCTCAGAAACCCCAATAAGGGCTCTGGCCCAGACGGTCCCCTCCCTCCCGTCTTCCACTTCCTCCATCTCATTTCCAGGGAAACCGTAAGTCACATTAATTTTTTCTCTCCATGGCCCTGGCCTCTCCAGGTCATCATTCAGTCACCTTAATGAACTAAGACCAGGGCACAGAATGGGGTGGCTCATGGGTGGGTCTCCTTGTGAGCATCCTGTCCTCCCCACCTCCAGCCTCAACTCCACTACACTAATCAGTGTGTCTCAACTGCAACCACAGGAAGCCTTGACACATACAATGAGAAATGAGAAAAAGAACATTTCTGCAAAGGGAGGTGAAAAACAAATCCTAGATGGGTTGCTCAGAGTCCTGGTTAAGACTCTGGAGCCAGACAGCCTGGGTGTGTGTGAATCCTTCCTCTGCCACCTACTCACCTGGCTCAGCTGTTCCCACCCTGAACTGCCCTTCTTCAGTGGGACCTGTGACACCCAGAAATGAGGTGAGGATGAAAGCGCATTAATAAGGGAAAGTGCTCGGCATAGAGGGTGCCGTCTGGGTGTTAACTGCTACCATTTCAAATCAGGCACCAAGGGCATCAGAGCAGCCAGCCCTGTGGGAGGAAAGATCATCCCAGTGATCTTGGTTCAGCACTTAACACACATACGGTACAAACACTGAAAACCATCTTCACACTGCAAGCCAACCGGGTGGGGATGATTATCATCCCCATTATACAGATGAGAAAACTGAGGCTCAGGAGGTTGGTAAGTAGTCCCCAAAGCACCAAGCTAGGAATTGGTGCATGCAACCAGGATTTCTGATTCTAAAAGCTCTCCTCTCCTCTCTGCACTTTCAACCTCCCTCATTTCTTGTCCCCCAACTTCAATGAATATATGCTGAGCTCGGTGCCAGGCTCCAGGCTGGGAGCTGAGGGCACCAAGTTTTTATGACTCTTACAGGATCGTTTGGGGGAAGGTCATAGAGGCTGGTGGCAGCAGTAAGTGGAGCCATGCAGACGGAGATCAGAGCTGTTAAGGGGAAGCAGAGGTTGCTGTGGGGTTGAAAGAAACCTAGAGACTGGGGAAGGCCTCTTTGGTGAAGAACGTTCTAGGCAGAAGAAAGGCAGGCGTGAGGGCCCTGAAATAAGATGGGGTTTGAAATGTTTATGGAACTATCTGGAATCCAGAGTGATGGCAACTTAATAACAGAAGGAAAGCCATATATGATGGGAGTAGAAGGAGTCTCTCAGAGTCAGCACACCTCACATTTTGAACCAGAACATTCTTTTTCGTCAGGGCCCGTCCCATGTGCTATAAGTGAATTCATGTGTTAACATCAGCTGGTCAGGTGGGGTGGGGGTGATGATGGTTGGGGGAAAAGTCATGCAAATCAGCACTGAGAGCAGGCAAAGAAATGTAACCCTTGTGCAACAGCCACCCGTGCTACAGTTCGGGGTTGGTGTCGCTTCAAAACAATAGCCAGGCAGTGATTTAAGTTCCCTGGGACTGTTCACAAGTCCCAGGAGAGCACTTCACAGTTTAGGTAAGACTTTATGGAGAGCTTGCAACTCTAAAGCCATGTGCTGCAAGCTCACTTCTACCCTGGAGAGTGGATCTGATGAGTGAGAAGGGGACGCAGAAGAGGGCCAGGTGGATGCTTTTTTCATTTGCTAACAACCATTTCTAAGAAGAAAGAAAATTTCAGTGGGCAAGGCTTTACTGACTCATTCTTAATTTATCCTCACAACAGCCTCATGTGGTAAATATTACCCTATTTTCAAAGCTTAGAGAGAGAAGGAACTGACAGTCATCACCAAGCCAGTAAACTTAACTCTTACACAATCCCCTCACACTCTCAGCTCTAGCTATACCGGCCTTCTCGCAGTCCTGCCCCAGGACATTTGCACAGGTCGCTTTCTGTCCTCCCTTCTTCATTCTGGTTAACTCCACTTGACCTTCACATCTCAGTTTATCTATCTCCCAAGAAGCCTTCTCTGGCTTTTTTCCAGACAAAACCACCCTATTAAAAGCTCTCTTATCAACAGGGCTTCGTTTTCTGCATCAGAACTTGTTAATGTTGCAATTTAACAAAAGGGCCATTGTGTGCAGGCTCCCCACTGCAGGTCTATGTGTCAGATTCAAGAGGCCACAAACTCTCTGATGTTTCCCTGAAGGAAAGGTGGGATTGTATTCCCTTTGAAAACTGGGTTAGACTTAGTGACTTGTCTGACCAATAATGTGGTGGAAGTAATGTTCTGGGAGCTCTGAGCTTAGGTTATTAAGCAGCTCCTGCTGGGACTCCTGGAACATTCACTCTTGAGAAGCATCTTCCTGGCACCCAGCCACTCTGCTTGAAGAAGCCCAAGCCACATCTGCTCCAGTCGACAGCTCCAGCTGAGCTCCCGGCCAACAGCCAGTCCTGTGAACGAAATGTGCTGGGCTCCATCCTGGCCAAACCTGTAAAGGCAGCACCAGCCCATATCTGACTGTAAAAGTGAAAGTTGCTCAGTTGTGTCTGACTCTTTGCAACCCCATGGACTATACAGTCCATGGGATTCTCCAGGCCAGAATACTGGAGCGGGTAGCCATTTCCTTCTTCAGAGGATCTTCCTAACCCAGAGATAAAACCCAAATCTCCCACATAGCAGGCGGATTTTTTACCAGCTGAGCCATCAGGGAAGCCCGAGAATACTGGAGCGGGTAGCTTATCCCTTTTCCATAGGATCTTCCCAACCCACGAATCAAACCGGGGTCTCCTGCACTGCAGGTGGATTCTTTACCAGCTGGGCTACCAGGGAGGCCCTACATTGGACTGTAACACATTGGAAAACCCAAAGGAGAAACATCCTGCTCAAAGCCCAGTTAACCCACAAAACTTGGAGAGATAATAATAAATAACTGTCTAAGCCACTAAGTTTGGCACAGTTTGTTACACAGCAGTAGATAGCCAGGTACCCACAGGATCCAGGCTCACGTACATTCTCGAGGCAGCAACTGTGTCTAGGTGCCTAGTAAGCATGTTGTTTAAGTGTTAGTAGCTCAGTCCTGGCCGACTCTCTGCGATCCCACGGACTGTAGCTGGTCAGTCTATCTGTGAAATTCTCCAGGCAAGAATACTGGAGTGGTTTGCCATTTCCTTCTCCAACATATTATCTGTGGATTAAATGAAGAATTTAATATGTGAATTAATTAATGGTGAAGGCTGGATTTGAACCAGTTTGCAAGCATGCATGATAACTCCCTTCAGTCGTGTCCAACTCTTTGCAACCTTATGGACTGTACCCCGTCAGGCTTCTCTGTCCAGGGATTCTTCAGGCAAGAATACTGGCGTGGGTTGCCATGCCCTCCTCCAGGGGATCTTCCTGACCCAGGGATCGAACCAGGTCTCCTGCATTGCAGGCAGATTCTTTACTGCTGAGCCACTGGGGAACCCCCGAAATCAGTTTATAGCTCTCCAAATTCTTCTTCCTTTTCTTTTTAACCATAATAACCACATGTTCCCTTAAAAGGAAAACATCTTTTTTTTTTTTTTCCTGCCTATTATATTTGCTACATGCTTGGGAGGAAGTCGAGTCTTGTCACAACATAATGGTAGCCTCAGCAGCTGTCTATTCCAGGGGAAGTTCAGGGTTAAAGACAGCTTGTTCTTGTGTTGTTAGTCCTCACCATGGTACTGCGTAGTAGCTGACACTCTTTTTCTGTAAAATGCCACACAGTAAATATTTTCAGCTTTGCAGACCATAAGGCAACTATTCAATTCTACCCTAGGGTAAAAGCTGCCATGATGACACATAATGAATGACTGCAGCTGTGTTCCAATAAAACTTTATTTACAAAACTGACAGCAGGCCAGATCTGCCCATCCCTGATACAGAGTGTCATCCAATCATCTTTAAATTGGGGAGAGGCCATGTTTGGAGAACCCATGAAACAGACAATGCCTCTGATGGAAATGATTTCAGTACTCAATACTTCATTGTACATGACAACTTTTACTATATTTGAGCATGGACAAGTAGGTTCAGGTGCCAAAGATGTAAGAAAAAGATACAGTAAAAGAAATTAATGTAAAAAAATTTAATATGAAGCAAAATATCATCCACTGACCTCTTTGTCTATAAATTGGGGCGAGGGGCTTCCCAGGTGGTTCAGTGGTAAATAATCCACCCACCAAGCAGGAGATGTAAGTTTGATCCCTGGGTCAGAAAGATCCCTTGGAGAAGTAAATGGCAACCCACTCTGGTATTCTTGCCTAGAGAATCCCATGGACAGACGGGTTACAGCCCATGAAATCTCAGAGTCAGACATGCCTAACATTTGGGGGGCTCACGAGAGCAACATTCCACGAGAGGGATATTTGGAAAATACCGAGGCAGCTCACAGCAAAGAGAACTTCCCCTCATAAGCCCTCAATAAATTATTTTTTGACAAATAACTGAATCTGTGTCTATTAGAATGAGAGTAATCCACTTATTACTATTAGCCCATTCAACAATAAAGCTCTACTATGTGAAGTTTATTCAAAGCAGCAAAACATTGTCAAATGGCTTCCTTACTCTTTTGTCATTACGGAAGCCTTCACTTTCAGAAAGTATGATCTAGGTTAGCCAAAACTGGCAAAATAACTGAACTTATGTATATATAAGGCATTGTGCATAAATTATGAGTTGCACCCAAACTCTAGATGTCAGAATTATACGGTTAATTTCTTAATCTGTGTATTTTAAAATAATTATCAGATCAGATCAGTCGCTCAGTCATGTCCGACTCTTTGAGACCCCATGAATCGCAGCACGCCAGGCCTCCCTGTCCATCACCAACTCCCGGAGTTCACCCAGACTCACGTCCATCGAGTCAGTGATGCCATCCAGCCATCTCATCCTCTGGCGTCCCCTTCTCCTCCTGCCCCCAATCCCTCCCAGCATCAGAGTCTTTTCCAATGAGTCAACTCTTTGCATCAGGTGGCCAAAGTACTGGAGTTTCAGCTTTAGCATCATTCCTTCCAAAGAAATCCCAGGGCTGATCTCCTTCAGAATGGACTGGTTGGATCTCCTTGCAGTCCAAGGGACTCTCAAGAGTCTTCTCCAACACCACAGTTCAAAAGCATCAATTCTTCGGCGCTCAGCCTTCTTCACAGTCCAACTCTCACATCCATACATGACCACTGGGAAAACCATAGCCTTGACTAGACGGACCTTTGTTGGCAAAGTAACGTCTCTGCTTTTGAATATGCTATCTAGGTTGGTCATAACTTTCCTTCCAAGGAGTAAGCGCCTTTTAATTATAGGCTCGATATATTAATGTTTAAATGAGTCACAAAGGCATGTTTGTGTTCATTCTCAGGCAACAGAAACTTGCTATGCTAATTGTTATCAGCAATAATGGCTCAATATACAAAGGATTTCTAAACTCACAAAGCAGTTAAAAAAAAAAAAAAAGTATGGCATCATTTTATTCTTAGTCAGACCCAGGAGTGGATGGAGTAGGTATAACTGTTTTCATTTTATAGGTAGAGAGAGTGAAGTTCATGACAAATGCCCATGACAGGCCTGAGGTCACAATTCATAAGTGGTAGAGAAGTGGCTGCAAACCACCCCTTTCAGCCCCAGCCCCTTGCACATGAAACAGCTCGAGAGAACAGGACAACTCCTCTCCAGTTATAATTAATATGCAATATCTCTTTCCATTGTTCTCTGCAAAGTTTAGCAACATCCAAAAATGTTCCTAATTATCAGATTTTTTTTTTTTTTTTTAGCCAAGGGTCCAAATGTTCAATTGAATGGGCGTGCATATTATGTGTCACATCATATCTTTAAAGGGAGGCAAATGGCCAATAATGACCCAAGGGCTTGGCTTGTAAGCAAGTTTCAACTGAAAACATCAATTTACTGTCTGAATTTGCCTCCATCTCAACAACTGAATCTTTCTTAATTGACTCAATAAATAAAATGCACTTTGAATTTAAACACCAGGGCAGATGGTGAGTTGGTCCAAGCCAGATGGCCCCACCTTTGGGACCTCACCAAACCTAAGCAAGCGGCTTTTGCCGCGGGGCTCTTGAACCACCAGAGGCAAGCACTGGTGTCTCTTTCCTACAGCTATGCTCATGCTGGGATTCTTTTTGCTTTGCAAGTTGGTTCACCTTATTAGCATCACCTTTCAGATCAAACTGGACTCTGTTAACAAAATTAATAGTTAGACATATACTTTGATCTTAAAAGAATACGCCAGGGCTTTGCTCATTGTTCTTTTTATGGGAGGCTGAGGTGAGTTCAAGATAGAAGAATCATTGTGAAGTCCCTGAGAAATCTGTGCCAATTAAGGAGTGGCGGACTGTATTTCCAAAAATGGCTGCAATTATGTCGCCCATCCCATACACTTTTCTGCAAGGTGACCTTGCCACGCATATTCCCTCTCCGCATCCCAACATGAGGTGGGTCTATTTTCCTAGCCCTAGAATCCAGGCGGGCCCTTGGACTGCTCTGAGCAACAGAACTGGCCAGGGTGATGCTGTGCTTTCTGGCAACCTCCACTTCCTGCCTCCTGGAGGCCAGCGGCCACAGAAGCAGCCTCACTCCTCTGAGACCATCACACTGTGAGCAAATCAAGTTACACCAGAGGCACTGGCAGACAAGATGCCACATGGACAGAGAGGGAGCTGAGGAAGAACAAGACACCAGACATATGAAAGAAAAGGTCATCCTAGAACTGGGTCCTCCAGCCCCCGCTGCAGAAACACACCGCCCGACAGAGCCCTTCCTGCATCCCTCACCCACAAAACCATGAAGAAGAAAAGATGGTTGTTTCAATTCACTAGGTTTACAAAGAGCTTGTTATATACTAGAGAGCTAGTACATGTAGTATTTTTAATATTTAGTGTTTTTTATAGTTATTTACAATGTTGAGTTAGTTTCAAGTACACAGCAAAATGATTTCACTATAGATTATATATATATATATTCTTTTTCAGGTTCTTTTCCATTATAGGTTATTATAAGATATTGAGTGGGCTTCCTAGGTGGTACTAATGGCAAAGAACCCACCTCTCAATTCAGGAGAAGTAAGAGATGCAGGTTCAATCCCTGGGTCAGGAAGATCCCCTGAAGGAGGGTGTGGCAACCCACTCCAGTATTCTTGCCTGGAGAATCCCATGGACAGAGGAGCCTGGCAAGCTACGGTCTATGGGGTTGCAAAGAGTCGGACACAAGTGAAGCACCTTAGCATGCATGCATGCAAGATACTGAATATATAGCCCCCTGTGCTATGCAGTAGGACAGGGAACTATATATTAATCCCAGACTCCTAATTTATCTCCCCCCATCCCCCGCTATCCCCTTTGGTAACCATAAGTTTGTTTTCTATGTCTGTGAGTCTATTTCTGTTTTGTAAATAAGTTCATCTGGGGCCACTGTGAATGGCCATCTAGTGTGCAGACTGCAAACGCGGGGCTGAAACCCAGCCAATGCCCCTCACCAAGCTGCGCCCAGGGAGGATGGCCCTCACCCAGCTGGACACTCTCCCCAGTCCTCCATCAAAAAAGTGCCTTTATCCTCCCAGCAAAGGCCCCGTATAGACCAGCACTGCCCCCAAGCCCAGATGTCCAGATTGGAGACCTTGACCCCTGGACACTTACGAGTTTTAAGGAACAATGTGATGACCGTGGCTGACTACGGTTACTCTTCCTGCTGCCCTCCTGGCCACCTCGCTGGGCTTGCCAGTGGAATCCAGGCCTGCTTCCTTCTATCCCTAAGCTGCAAACTCCATATGTGGCTGAAGCCCTCCCTGCCCAGCGGGTCTGCTCGCTTAGCGCTGGTACCTGCTCACTGATGCCATGTGAAATGGCAGTCACTGCCTGGCCTCAAGGACAAGGGAGGCCAGGTCTGCTCCCTGTGGCCACCAAGGAACAGCTGCCAGTTGGACTTGTTCAGAGCCCATCAAGATGATTTTTTCCCCTGCAAGGTCCCTCAGTGAGGACTGAATACTAATGAGCCTCTGGTACAAAGAAGGTCTCCCGCCACCCTGGGGGCCGGGCAGTGGAGTTGTGAGGGCCATCCTATGAACCATTCCTCCCCCACCTCACCCTCCTGTGCAGAAGTCAATACTAATCACTGTTATTTGAGGAGATGCTTAAAGACTCACCATGCCATGATGGCAATGCCCCAAGAACAAATCTTAGTCTAAGTATGTCCTGTAGCCAAAACCCATGGGAACAGAGATGTCAGAGGCCAAAGATGTCTTTGCCTCCTAAGAAAGAGCAGGAAGTCTGATCAGCCCTCAGTCTTACCCTCTGCCTGTCCTGAGAGCTTTGTCCGTCCAACGGGGGGTATGGACATCCTTTCCCAATTTCTCCCTCTGAGAAGATGGTGCATATTACCTGAACTTTAGAACCAGAAAGATCTGTGTTCAAATCCAGACACTTCCTAGCTCTGTGAGTTTGGGCTGCACTGCTAAATCTCTCTGGATCTCTATTTCCTCAGCTATAAAATGGAAGCATCAGAGTTATCATAATACTAGAAACAGTGGCAGACAAGTTATCCTATGTGGTTTGTGAACAAACCTTTCTGAAAAATTTCAGTAGTTTTGTTATTTACACTGATGTATCCTATAAGGGTTTCCCTGGTAGCTCAGCTGGTAAAGAATCTGCCTGCAATACAGACAGTTCGATTCCTGGGTCAGGAAATCCCCTGGAGAAGGGATAGGCTACCCACTCCAGTATTCTTGGGCTTCCCTGGTGGCTCAGACGGTAAAGAATCTGACTGCAATGTGGGAGACCTGGGTTCAATCCCTGGGTAGGGAAGATCCCCTGGAAGAGGGCATGGCAACCCACTCCAGTATTCTTGCCTGGAAAATCCCCATCGACAGAGGAGCCTGGCGGGCTACCGTCCAGGGAGTAGTGAAGAGTAGGACATGACTGAGCCATAGCACATTCTATAATTAAATAGGCCTTGTTAATACCATAACTTTATGGACAGTATAGGGTAAGTTTGACAATAAGTAAAAAGTGAGTAGATTATATATATATACATGAAAGTGTTAATCGCTCAGTGGTGTCCAACTCTTTGTGACCCTATGGACTTATAGTCTGCCAGGCTCCTCTGTCCATGGAATACTCCAGGCAAGAATATTGGAGTGGGTTGCTATGTCCTTCTCTCTCTCTCTCTCTCTCTCTCTATATATATATATATATATGTGTGTGTGTGTGTGTGTGTGTGTGTGTGTATATATAATTACTATTGCTGGGGAAAGTGTCATGGAGACAATGTTGAACATGGACACCCTCCCCCTCCCCACACATGCACAGTAGGTACGGTATAGACACCGCCTAGCGCATAGTAGGTGCTGGATCACTGTCTGCCTCCCTTTCCCATGGTCCTCCTGTCAGTGCCGCCCCAAGGCCTGTGACAGCATCAGCCTCCACCCCTGCCCTTGGCTCGAGGCTCATTAGGGCTTGGCTAAGGCTTAGAAAGTTGGAGGCAGAATCTTGGGGATTTTTCCAGGCCGCCAGGGGGACGAGCAGGAACAGCCCTCAGCTTTGCAGGTCATGATTTCCCTTTAAGCGCCTCGTAAACAGCAGGGCTGGCCCACCTCCATAAAATTTTATTTGGGGCTTGCGATTCTCCACTCTTTCACACCATATGCTGCCCTTTTTCTGTGTGTTTAACTCCCTGCTGACAACTGATGAGACTTAGATGCATGGATAGGGCAGGGTGAGAGCCAGGGAAGGCAGCTCATTAGCACTGTCTATAGATTTTAAAAGCCAAAAACCTATTTTTTTGGACCTACCAATTATATAGGATGTCGAGTAGCTCCCCTCCCAATGGCCACCTTTAGATAGCTGTTGCTGCTGCTGCTAAGTCACTTCAGTCGTGTCCGACACTGTGCGACCCCATAGACGGCAGCCCACCAGGCTCCCCTGTCCCTGGGATTCTCCAGGCAAGAACACTGGAGTGGGTTGCCATTTCCTTCTCCAGTGCATGAAAGTGAAAAGTGAAAGTGAAGTCACTCAGTCGTGTCCAACTCCCAGCGACCCGATGGACTGCAGCCTTCCAGGCTCCTCTGTCCATGGGATTTTCCAGGCAAGAGTCCTGGAGTGGGGTGCCATCGCCTTCTCCATTAGATAGCTGAGGCCAAATCAACTGAAAAGGTGTATCAGCATTAATCAGGTCCATGGACTAAGAATTCTTAAATGTCTATGGAGCGATACAACCTTTCA
>NW_011494644.1:964143-980387 GCF_000754665.1 Bison bison bison | reverse complement strand
CAACCTTTCAATTTGTAGAAATCCCACATTAAATGTGCAGGATCCAAGTCCACATTTCAGGAAAGGCACTTTGTTAACTGTTCCCAAGAACTCCCCCAACTTTCATCGGCTGCTGTTCATGGCACCTGTGGCTACCCGTGCCCTGTACTAACGCCATTCACCTGAGCTGCTTTTCCTTCCTATGACATAGCTGGTCCCTGCGGCCATGTCCCTGCTTCAGGCTGTTCCTTGAGTGTGGACGTCCTTCTAGTATCTGCCCAGGGAGCTCAAAGACACCCTTCTGATTCAGCTAAGATGCCACTCCCTCCAAGAAGCCACCTCTGACTTCCTCAGAGTCAATGCCCTGCTGTGCTGAGCTACTTCTGAACCTCCCTGGTTGAGCTTTGTGTTGTACCGTAGCTGCTTCCAAACCTGTGCATGTATTGACCGTGAGCTCTGCCTCGAATGTTCCACATGAGGCAAGCAGCAAAGGAAGTGAGCCATGTATGCTCAGGGAATGAATGAATACAAATCTGATGAGGGACACTGTCCATTCATCTAACAAATCTTCATCGAGCACACACCACATGTAGGGAGCTAAGCATCAGGATATCTCACTAAACTAGGAAGGGCACACTCCTGCCAGCATGGGGTTCACATCTAGATACAAGGAGACAAAGCTAAAAACAAACAAGAGTATTTCAGATAGTGATAAACATTATGACAACAATAAAATAAGAGTAGGGATGGGCCAACTACAGCCAGTGGTTTCCCCAGCCCTGCTCTAGGCTATTATTTTATAAATCTAGCCTGCTACTGTTTCTATAAGTAAAGTGACTGAAACACAGCAATACCCATTTATCTACATCTTGTTTCTGACTTCTTTCTCACAACAATGGCAGAGTTGAATCGGTACACCATGGACCACATGGCCCACAAGCCCAAAACATCCCTATCTGGTCTTTTACAGAAGAGATCCCTGACATAGAGAGTGATTGCAGGAAAAGGGGGACTTAAAGTGGGTGGACAGTGGAGTCCTAAGACCAGGAGGATAAGAAGGAACCTGCCATGCAAATGTCTAGGGGAAAGGGTTCCATGCAGAAAAAACAGCAAGTGAAAAGGCCCTGGGGTAGGTTTAAGTTCAGTTCAGTTCAGTTGCTCAGTCGTGTCTGACTCTTGAATTGTGACCCCATGAATTGCAGCATGCCAGGCCTCCCTGTCCATCACCAACTCCCGGAGTTCACCCAAACTCATGTCCATCGAGTCAGTGATGCCATCCAGCCATCTCATCCTCTGTCGTCTCCTTCTCCTCCTGCCCCCAATCCCTCCCAGCATCAGAGTCTTTTCCAATTAGCCAATTCTTTGCATGAGGTGGCCAAAGTATTGGAGTTTCAGCTTTAGCATCATTCCTTCCAAAGAACACCCAGGGCTGATCTCCTTTAGGATGGACTGGTTGGATCTTCTTGCAGTCCAAGGGGCTCTCAAGAGTCTTCTCCAACACCACAGTTCAAAAGCATCAATTCTTCAGCACTCAGCCTTCTTCACAGTCCAACTCTCACAACCATACATGACCACTGGAAAAACCATAGCCTTGACTAGACGGACCTTTGTTGGCAAAGTAATGTCTCTGCTTTTGATACGCTATCTACGTTGGTCATAACTTTCCTTCCAAGGAGTAAGCGTCTTTTAATTTCATGGCTGCAGTCACCATCTGCCGTGATTTTGGAGCCCCCAAAAATAAAGCATGACACTGTTTCCACTATTTCCCCATCTATTTCCCATGAAGTGATGGGACTAGATGCCATGATCTTAGTTTTCTGAATGTTGAGCTTTAAGCCAACTTTTTCACTCTTCTTTCACCTTCATCAAGAGGCTTTTGAGTTCCTCTTCACTTTCTGCCATAAGGGTAGTGTCATCTGCATATCTGAGGTTATTGATATTTCTCCCGGCAATCTTGATTCCAGCTTGTGCTTCTTCCAGCCCAGCATTTCTCATGATGTACTCTGCATATAAGTTAAATAAGCAGGGTGACAATATACAGACTTGACATACTCCTTTTCCTATTTGGAATCAGTCTGTTGTTCCATGTCCAGTTCTAACTGTTGCTTCCTGACCTGCATATAGGTTTCTCAAGAGGCAGGTGAGGGGGTCTGGTATTCCCATCTCTTGAAGAATTTTCCACAGTAGGTTTAGGCTTATCTTATCCTAGAGACAGAAAGGAAGCCGGTGTGGCATACTATAGTGGAGAACGGCACAAGACCAGACCATGGCAGGTAAAACACAGGGGATGCAGACCCTCCCAGGCCATGAAGGGCTCGTGTTAATATTCATGAATAATTTCAAAAGACAGCGCAGTCAGTTCTCTTGTTTCTGACCAACAAGTGGTGAGATTGTCACCATAGAAGAGGAGGTGATGGCCATCAGCACGAATAAAAAAAGACTAAAATGATGACAACCTTGCTCAAGACGTCTTTCCCACCAAGAACAAAGTCTCCGTGTCTAGGCACCCAGCTCTGCCTGACCACGCTCCCACCCCTCACCATTGACACTGCCTCCAAGGTTGTCCAACTGCTCAGGTAAGATGCTTCTAGAACGGCTGAACCAGCGGGCTGTACATGTATCTCACGGACACTAATTTTATTTAAAAGGCTGTTTCTTTACTTACATTCATGTTTTCAAAGGAACTGTTCACTCTAAAAATCACAGGTTTAATATACCAGTAAAAATATACTTTTTCCTTAAAATATAATAAATACATTGTATTTTAAGGAAAAATATTCACCTGTCTACCCTAAATTCACCTGAGCTACACTTTGGGAAAAAATAGCTGACATTTAGATGTGCCAGAACCCCATTTAGTGCAACCCATGACCAACCAGCTCCTGACATGATTTTGTGGAGGGAGGGCTGTAGTAGTATCAGAAGGAGTGGTGAGGTCAGAGGGCAGCTTAGGGAAAGCGGCCCATGCTCTGGAGTCAGACAGAGCTTAAATCTGATCCTATCAGTGAGCAGCTGTGTGCTCTGGGCCAAGTCAAACCTTGAGAGCCTCAGAATTCTCATCTGTAAGAGACAGCTGGGCTGTACACAGGGCAAGAATTAAGAGATATGCAAGAGTTGGCCCAGGCCATGACAGACAGTAGATGCTCCATAAATGACCAAGCTGGGATGACTAATACATAATCTCCTAGAGTTATCATTATGATCATCAAATGTCCTTTAGTCTCTCAAAAACTGTTAACAGCATCTTGTCACCAGCATGTCTAAGCTTCTGCAACATCCCTAGTGCCTGGCTCACTCACCGCCCTTTGGGGACCTCTTGGTAGAACAGTAATTTTCCATCGGGTTCACCAAACTAGGCCTCCTGTTTCTTGCTTCCCTTTCTTTTTTGTTTCCACAAGACTCCTGATGAACAATCGTTCAGAGGGGAGGAGGAAAGCGATTACAGCAACGTTCCTTGCTCTGGTCCCTGCTGGGTTGGGAAGCTGCTATTTCAGCCTCAATCAGCTACCTGCAGGGTCACTGGAAGCAATTCCTCCCCACAGGGACCAGGAGGAAGTGGCTCCCTTGGGAGTCTTCCACCAGTGACCTGTGGCCTGAGGTTCCGACTGTTAAGATGTCCCCACAGACCTCAACCTAAGCCAGGTGGGAGCCCAATTTCTTTAAGGAGCACCCTTGTCAGAAAAGCGGCATCCCTCACTGACGCCGCAGGGGAAAGTGCAACATACAAGCCCTGAAAGCAATCACATCAGAGTTGTGAGGCTCAAATACTGACCTTGACTGGGGATAATCCGAACTTCACTTGGAGATGCCTCTGCACGAGCAGATTCACCTCTCTAACCGCTTAATTTAAGAAATCATTCAAAGTGTTGTTTCTTCTCATGGCACACAGTAAGGCAGAGGAAGTCAGCCAGACACACGAAGGGTGGGTGGTGACACACGGCTGTGATACCATCACCGGCCCAGGATAACATAGCCGCTGGCTAATGGGATGTCACACACAACAGTTCTCAGCTCCCCCAGGAACGGGCACCAGATGGGTCTTCAGATCCCATCACTGGCTTCGAGTATTGGCTACCTACGTTGTAGGGCCTGATGCAAAAAAAAAAAAGTGAGGGCATCTGTTTTTAAAGTTATTAAGAATTCCAAGGTGGTGACAACTGAGCATGAAACGAGCAGGGTGTGTCCTCCTGAGCAGGGAACCCAGGGCATCGGGCACACCCAGGAAGCCAATTCTGCTTGCTTCCCCCTCTGGGTGCCTCCTGTGGTTACTCTCATGAGATTTTCTCACTCTCACCCCACCCTGTGATTTGACAAGGAATTCTTTTCTGCTTTCTTCTACTTGTGAATGTCTCCATTTTAAGCCTTTACAAATAATAACAAATATGGCCTTCCAGTTTCACAAATAATGAATATCCTCTCTTGCAAAGAATAAAATGACATAAAACAACACTCACCCAGAGCACTCTTCAAGTAGAGTTGGGTGGCATCTAAGAAATCAGAGCTCCTCTGAGTTTTTCAGTTTGTGGCTAAGAAACCCAAACCCTAAACTTCATCAAAGTTCAGTCACTTTATCCTAAGAGGCAGGCTCCCAAGAGAATCTGGGGATGGACGGCACTCATAACACAGAGGTGGGATGGGGGCAATGGGAGGGAGGGGGTATATGTATACATGGGGCTGATTCATGTTGATGTATGGCAGAAACCAACAGAATTATCCTCCGATTTTAAAGAAATCAAAAAGAGAAAAAGAAGCGTCATGACCCAAAGCTTATAATAAATGGAAGATGCAAAAAGTCAAATAAGAAAAGCTAATACATTTTATTGGAGAAGGCAATGGCACCCCACTCCAGTCCTCTTGCCTGGAAAATCCCATGGGCGGAGGAGCCTGGAAGGCTGCAGTCCATGGGGTCGGGAAGAGTCGAACACGACTGAGCAACTTCCCTTTCCCTTTTCACTTTCATGCATTGGAGAAGGCCGTGGCAACCCACTCCAGTGTTCTTGCCTGCAGAACCCCAGGGACGCGGGAGCCTGGTGGGCTGCCGTCTCGGGTCGCACAAAGTCGGACATGACTGAATCGACTTAGCAGCAGCAGCAGCAGCAACACATTTTATTAAGTAACTAAAAATAAGTAAATTACAACTAATTAATGTTATATAATAAAAACCAAGTAAGAATAAAACCATCTCCAGATCAAATGTCAGCAACTTTTTCTGCACAGGTCTGGAAAGTAAACATTTTCAGTTCTGCCAGCCATAAGGCAGCTCTTAATTCTGCAGTTTGAGTCCCAAGGAGCCACAGATAATACAGAACGAATGGGTGTGGCTATGTTCTAATAAAAAAAAAAATTTTTTTTAATGAAAACAAGCATCTGGCCAGATTTACTCCAAGGGCCTATTTTGCTGATTCCAGATTTAGAGCAGCACTTTGCAAGCTTCAAAGTGCATGAACAGGACCTGGGGATCGAGTTAAAAAGAGATTCTGATTCTGGAAATTGCAGGTGAGGTCGGAGACTCTGCATTTCCAAAAGGATCCCAGAGGATGCCAATGCTGGTAGTCCAAGACTGCACTTTGAGTAGCAAAGGGAGTACACCACCCCCCCTCAAAAAAAAAGAGAAACACCTACCAAAGAACCCAAATTTATGAAATGCTTAGCAGAACACAGCATCAAAAAGTAATTTATTTTCTCATCATCGAGGAATAGAGCTATGCAATTTAAGTCCATCTCCAAGAGAGGACTACCATGTCATTGGCGATCAAGGACGGAGTTAACTACCATTATCAGAAGCAAAATGCTACACAGTTTTTAAGGACTGCTGTGATTTTCTGGTGACAGTTAACAGTGGCATATACCAATCAATGCAGGTAAATGAATCCATTCGAAGGCGGCCATGGATGGTAAATCACATTGTCCAATAAAGTCACTAAATTAGCGTCAGTGCGATGCAGAACTTTTTATAAGAGTGAATCCTCTTTGGAATGAGAAGGGTTACAGGGGAGCTGGAGCCAGCAAAGCTGGAGTGGGGGAGGGGAGTGGGAGTGAAGGACAGGGGCCCCTCTGGGCTGGAAGCTCTGACATCTGCTGGTGACGCGTATGTGGAAATTGGGGTCGAGACCCTTCTGGTGTGTTGTCGAGATCCCACTGAGGGTCTGCTCTCCACACGCAGGGGGCAATTTTTGTATTTCACCTACAATGGTCTCTAGTAAACAACTCCACTATACAGCTCACAGTAAGAGCAGAAATGAATGGTTTTGATCATGCATTGTCGGTGAGAATGTAGAATGATGCAGCTTGGGAAACCTTTGGAAAACAGTCTGGCAATTCCTGAAAAAGTTAAATATAAATTTATCATATGACCCAGAATTCCACTCCTGGGAGTCTACCCAAGAGAAATGAAAAAGCATGTTCACATGCAGACTTGGGCAGAAATGTTCACAGCAGCCCCATTCACAGCAGCCCAAGTAGCCATCAACTGATGAATGGATAAAGAAAATGGCCATGATCCAGTGGAACACCACTCAGCAGCATGCCACAAGTTTAGACCTCAATGACATTATGCAAAGTGAGAAAAGCTAGATACAAAAGACCACATATGGTCTTAGCCCCTTTCTGTGAAAGGCCCAGAATGAGCAAATCTATAGAGGCAGAAAGTACAAGAGCAGATGCCTGGGGAGTGACTACAGACTGGCCTGAAGAATTTAATATTGGCACAATGGAAATGTTTAAAAACTAGACTATGGTGATGGTTGGGCTTCCCGGGTGGCGCTAGTGGTAAAGAACCTGCCTGGCAATGCAGGAGACAACAGAAACGTGGGTTCGATCCTTGGGTCGGGAAGATCCCCTGGAGGAGTGTATGGCAACCCACTCCAGTATTCTTGCCTGGATAATTCCATGGACAGAGAAACCTGGAGGAGTACAGTCCATAGGGCTGCTCAGAGTCAGACATGACTGAAGTGACTTAGCACACATGCATGCATGGTGATGGTTACACAGCTTGGTGAATTTACTAAAAAATCACTGGAGAGACATTACATTAAAATCACTGGGTACACATTAAAATGTGTAAATTTTATGGTACATAAATTGTACCTCAGTAAAGTTGTTTTAAAAATTAAATGCTCCCTTTCCTGTGTCACTCTCTAGTTCTTAAAATACTTAGGAATCCCATACACTGCAACAGACCCAGAAGACCCTTTGTTTATTCCAGCTGAGGCTGAAGTGTCAGTCGCTCGGTCATGTCCGACTCTTTGTGACCTCAAGGACTATAGCCCACCAGGTTCCTCTGTCCATAGAATTTTCCAGGCAAGAATACTGGAGTGGGTAGCCATTCCCTTCTCCTGGGAATCGTCCCTACCCAGGCACTGAACCTGGGTCTCCCACATTGCAGGCAGATTCTACCATTTGAGCCACTAGGGAAGCCAGAACTTTGACTCAGGCAAACACCCTAAAGCTGTTGACTCGCCAAAGGAGGGAAATAAACAGGCATGGAAGAGTCCTTGATGTGCCAGCAAGCACGGAATTCACCTGTGGTTGGAGCATCGTCACCTAGCCCATCAGGATGGTGCCTCTCGAGATGGCTCCTCCACCCATAGCTTCGAGCCTCCAACCCAACCCGAGCCCACCAGGCTCACAAAGACCTCAGTCCAAGGGGAGTCAGAAGTGATGGCAGCTATGGTGAAGACCTAGACCATCAGCTGGAAACGGAAGAGAAAAAAGGAAACTTGGTATGCTGAGAGCCAATTCACCAACCCTCCAAGTGCACCCACAAACTCACTCACCTAACAAGACAGCATGTTCTTTGATGCACGATATCACTGAAAGCGACTGAAAGCGACTCTCTGGGGTCACGTTCCAATGCCAGAAGCAACTTCTATGCTTGGACGAAAGTAAAAACGTCTCCCTGGCAGTATAGCTTTGGCTTGCCCTCAAATGGTACCAAAAACATCTTTTGAAATTCCAAGCTACTATGCTATCTCCTGGGCTTCTGGGTGGCTCAGTGGTAAAGAATCCGCCTGCAATGCAGGAGCTGCAGGAGACTTGGGTTCAATCCGTGGGTTGGGATGATCCCCTGGAGAAGGAATGACAACCCACTCCAGTATTCTCGCCTGGAGAACCCCATGGACAGAGGAGCCTGGCGGGCTACAGTCTATAGGTCACAGAGTCGGACACAACTGAAATGATTGAGCAAGCACACGTGCGTGCTATCTCCTTCTCCGGGGAGAAGAAAAAACAAAAACAAAACAGAACAATCCAAATCACTTGCAGGAGATGATATAGTCCTTGCTGATGGAAAATCACGAAACATAAGAGGGAGGAAGCCGGAGGAAGCGTGTAGGGTGATCCCTAGTGTCTACATACAGCTTTCCTCTCCTAACTCACTTCATCACTCACAACCATACTGGACGGCAGCAGCCAAAGTCAAAGGCGGAACTTGGGGATGGGCACTGGGACTCGAGCTGACACACACGCCAGCCATGACCTCGGTCACCTGGGGGCTGGACCCAGGTAGCTGAGCCAACCAGGTACAGGAGGAGTCCTGTACAGGAGGCTTTGGGGCTGGGAGAATGGAACTGGGGCTCCAGTTCGTGAATTAATAGCTCTCTCTCTGTAGCCCAGAAGGTGTTTGGATCAGGAACACTGGTTTCACAGCCAGAGGTCTGATAATCTCTTTCTCCCTTCCCATTGAAAAAGAAAGTATCTAAGATACTGGAGAATACAGTAAAATCTGTAACTCCATTTCCTCTCTTTCTCTCTCTCTCTTTTTCTTTCCCAGTGGCAAGGCTGGATAAGCTTATCAAGTGCAGGCAAACTACATCTTAGCTCTGATCCTTTCAAGAAATCCATTTGGCGCCTTTAACATTTCATTTAGCAGATTGAATTTCGGACATGTATTTATGGGGCTGGGTTTGCCCTTAACAGAGTATTGCATAAATCCCATTACAGTATCCACTTTAGCGTGTTTGGGGTTTTCTAAGCCAGGGCTTTATTTAAGTGGACAGCCCTGGAATGAGCCACTCTGGCTCAGAAACTCTCCTCTCCCTCTGGATCCAATCTTTGCAGATTATCTCCATCATCATCAATGTCAAGCGATGTTTTAGGAGCAGTCCTTCTGGCACAGCCCGGAACGAGCCACGTCTCAGCCTCGCTGACCGAGCATCCTTACCCTCCAGTGACTTACATACGGGGTTCCGGTCCAGGAATCACTTCACCCCACATCCCTCTTTCTTCTGGCCATAGCCAGTGAAGGTTTGTTAACAATACAGTGTTTATTCTGTATGTCTTCAGTTTCCAACAAGAAAAGTGCATTACCTGTAATTTCTGGGGGAAAAAATTATTAGGAAAAGTGAGCTATAGGAAAAACTGGGGAAGCAAAAGATCTGGGTTAGGAAGCCTTAGCAAGCCAGCTCCTCTCTTTAACCCTAAGATTAGCCATGGAAATAAATGGATTAGTAGCCCCAACCACAAGTGTGCCTGTAGCTGTAGAGATGAAAGGAGGGATGCGTGAGAAGGTAATGAGAGCACAGATAACCTGGCTGCCTGGTCCCTGCATTCGCCACACTCATCTTAGTTTTCCATTTCTCACTCATTCTCTCGCAGCAGGGATGGATGGGCCATTTACATTGCAGGCGGCCAGGCAGGAATGCGGCTAAAGATGCCCTTGGGGTAAGTAGCTCAGGGGTCCACCGTGGTGAGTGCCACACTGGAGAGGCAGGGAGTCACCAGGCTGGAAGTTTCCATCCTACTGGGACCTATGCTGGAAGGTCACACAGAGCTCTCCAATCACCAACTTTTCACATCGCTGACTCAAGAGCAGAAAGACAAGCAGTCGGCAGTGGTCCACCTCAGAAAGCCAGGTGAAACCAGAGGGCTGCCACCAAGCCCTGTGGGACCTGTCTGGCAAAGACAGGCAATCCAGCATCTAGCCACTTTGTCCTAGCGCACAAGCGAGCTTTTTTAAAAAAGCCCCAGCAGCTGCAGTAGTGAAGAAATACACATGACGAGGGGCTCCAGGGCTATTTCAGGCTCTGTCTCTGGCGGATGGCAGCTGCAGCTTTGGTTACATCTAAGTTTGGCCTCAGAGCTTGTGGGGGTACACGGTGCCTGACGAGAAAAAGCATGTCTGGTGATGTCATCGACTCCTTCAGCCAAGGTTTACAAAGCTCCTGCCACGTGCCAGGCTACAGGCAAGGGGCTGGCATCCAGTGGGGCCTGCCCACAGGAGATGACAGTCCAGGAAGGGACATGCAGGGAGCAGCAGATATGGGGCCAGTGACATGGTTGAGACAGCATGGCTCCTCCCAACAAGACCAACAGGTGGCCAAAGAGGATGGTGAGCACTGAAAACCCAGTACCCTCTTTCCGAGGTTTAGTCTTCTTTTCTTAAATATTTATTCTGATTTGTTTATTTGGCTGCACTGGGTCTTGTGGCATGCGGGATCTAGTCCAGGGATTGAGCCCGGGCCGCCTGCATTGGAAGCGTGGAGTCTCAGCCACCAGGGAAGTCCCCTTAATCTTCTAAAGAGTCTCATCTGCTTTATTTTCTTCCTGTCCCACTTGCCTGAGTGTGGCTGGGGACAGATGCTGTGCACAATGCTTGGGTACTACAGGAGGCGTGAAACATATGACCTCATTTCAGTTCAGTTCAGTTCAGTCGCTCAGTCGTGCCCGACTCTTTGCGACCCCCATGAGTCGCAGCATGCCAGACCTCCCTGTCCATCACCAACTCCCGGAGTTCACTCAGACTCATGTCCATCGAGTCAGTGATGCCATCCAGCCATCTCATCCTCTGTCGTCCCCTTCTCCTCCTGTCATCAATCTTCCCCAGTATCAGGGTCTTTTCAAGTGAGTCAGCTCTTTGCATCAGGTGGCCAAAGTATTGGAGCTTCAGCTTCAACATCAGTCCTTCCAATGAACACTCAGGACTGATCTCCTTTAGGATGGACTGATTGGATCTCCTTGCAGTCTCAGGGACTCTCTAGAGTCTTCTCCAACACCACACTTCAGAAGCATCAATTTTTCGGCCCTCAGCTTTCTTTATAGTCCAACTCTCACATCCATACGTGACTACTGGTTCATTTATGTCCAACTAAATTAGATGCCCAGGTACTATTATGTCTCCATCTTAGAGCTGAGGAAATCGAGGCTCAGAGAGGTGAAGCGATTTCCCTAAAGTCACACAGACAGGAGGAGGTGGAGCGATGTGACTGAAGGCTGCCTGGCTTGAATCCCTGCTTGCAAGCATGATGCCCCCTCATTTTTCAAGGAAGTTTGCTGTGGCTCCAGATACGGTGGGTGGCACATAGTAGGGTTCAGCCAATGTCTGCTAAATTAAATTTGATCATCTTATTTAAAGCAACTGCAGTCACTCTCAGCTTTGAAGCTATGGGCCAGGAACAAGGTCATTTTATAAAAATGGAAAGCAGAAGTTTACCCTAAGGAATTTCTTGGAGTTAAAGGTAGGAATCCAGAAAGGAATCTATTCAAATGACCACAGAGCTAAGACATGGCCTCAATATAGGATGATTAAATGAGATGTGCTGAAGAATTACATAACAGCTCAGAAAAACAATTTGAGTCTCCACTGGCACTTTCCTTTTTGTAAAATTAGCATTTCTGTTAAGCTCATAATATAGGAGCAGAGGGTTTTATATAACTGCTTGGGTCACACAGGGAAATAAAGACTTATTCCACTCACTTTTCAACACTTGTGCTTCCCAGAGAGAACAGTGCAGAAGGCCATCCAGATGAGGTGGCCGATCATGGTAATAACAACAATAATAATAACTGACCCTCCTTGTGTACTTCCTGGTTGCTAGACCCATGCTAAATGACCTAAATGCACCATTCCATTTAATCCTCGTGAAGACCCTTCTACAACAGGCAAACATCACGGCTCCCCTTTTACAGAAAGGTAAACTGACTAAAGCCAGGCTCAGAACACAGGTCACGGGACTGAGAGTCATGTGACTCAGTCTTTAACTCACATTTGCAACACTGCTGCAAATAACACTGAAGATTATGTCAAAGGAAAAAAAAAAAGCTTGCCAAAATCCCAACATCTCAGACAGGAAGGCAAGAAGGCCAGGACCATCTGGGCCTGTGTCGGATACAAGCTGCCTGCTTCCCACTTTACTGGCATTTCCCTGGACTAAACTCCCACACGTGGCCACAGAAGAGCACTTTTCAAGCCCAGCATCCTCTGCCTCCACTCATATTTGGCTCCACCACAACCAAGAAGGCATCTGGGGACAAGTGATCTTTATCTGTACCAAATGTTTATTGGGCTCACTCCAGGAAATGGTCCCATGTTAAGCCAACGTGCACAATGTCACCCACATCTGCTTGGCATGCACTCGTGTCCACATTGTAGCACTTGGAATGATGTCTCTCTTGGAGTGTCGCCCTGGAAAAGTGTCACCAGATCCAACAAGATCAACAGCCTACTTTTTATGGAGCAGTTCTCTAGATAAAGAGAGCAGAGGGAAAGTGGGATCAGAGCACTCCTTTGAAATACCTCTCTCCATGCACCAGTTTACAGAAAATTGTTCTTGGGGGCGGGGGACCTTTCAGAAGTATGAAGAAACATAAATCTGGCTAGTTTTTAAAAGAGAGTGAGATTCACCTTCCTGGATTCCAGTACCATTTCCCCAGAGCCAAATCGTGTTTCACAATACTTGTAGCAGAGAGGCTTAATCCTGGATGCCACTTGGTGTACACAGCCATTCCGGGCGGACCATTCACTCTCTTCTGCAAATCCCTCCCCTAGAGGGAGAGCTGAGGTTTAGTGCCTCATGTTTCAGGAACAGAATATGGCAGAAGCGATAGTATGTCATGTCCAAGGTTCAGTTATATAAGAACTGCAGCTCTCTTTCCTATGGTTCTCTTCTTGGATCACTGGCTCTAGGGGAATCCACCTGCTCTGCTGTGAGCTGCCCTATGATGAAGAACTGAAAAAGACATCCAGATAACCACCAGCAATGAACCGAAGGCCCCAGTCCACCAAGAGGCTATGAGAAGCCACCGCCTGCTGACAGCCGTGTAAGTGAGCAGGGAAGCAGATCTCCCCGCCTCCCCAGTTGAGCCTTCAGATGAGACCACAGCTATAGCCACCAGTTCAAATGCAGAATGAATGAATAACTTTAGTTATCTTTTCTAATAAATAATATATGTTTATTGAGAAAAATTAAGAAAATGAGATTCAGATTCAAGAGAGATTATGAACAAAAACACTCAGCTAAGCTGTTTATATCACAGATCCCTGACCCACAGAGACTGAGATGATAAATGTCTGCTGTTTAAAACCACTAAGCTTTAGGTATAATTTGTGCACGATAGGTAATTAATACAGTGCCACATAGGATCAATTTGAATATCACTGATGAAACACATTTCATGCTATGGGACATAAGGGGCTAAAAGTATAAATGATAAATTTCTTTGTACTATAAAGACAAAGGTGAGTGCCAGAACCTTTGGAGATTCTACAGCAAAAACTAGGGCACCAATCAGAAGGCTTTAGATGAATCTGCACTTATTTTGTGAAGACAGAAATGAACAGACACCATCACTGGACCAATGAAAAGGCAAAGGACAAAAACTTTCCTGAGAACCATTTTCAACATGGAAACACAAATGGATGTCAAACCTTTACCATTTTAACAATTTATGGAGATGTGCTCGCTCACACAGGTAAGCAAAAAGAATAAATCAGAATGACTGTCTGAACAAGGATCCATATCCATACTCATATCTAGCTATAGTCAGTGCAACTATATTCTTGGTCAGTGACTTGTACCAGCTCTTTTTCAATTCTTTGACCTTGATTATACAGGGGAGTAGCAAGACCATGGGCCTTAGGGTTGCAATGATCTGAGTTCCAAGGCCCACCTCTGCCCTCACTAGCTATGTGACCTCGGGAAGACAGAAACAGAGTTTTATTATCTCATCTGCAATAAGGGGAAAAAATCCACATCACTGCAGCAACGCAAAGGTTTGTTGTGTCTATATTTGAAAGTGCTTAGTGTGGTCTATGGCACAGTTGCCCAATAAAATACAAGCTTCCTTGTGTAAGCTCTTCCCGGGCTCTCTGCTGTGGTCTGTGAAAACCCAGGCTGAAAATCTCCAGTGGATGTGGGAGTCATCATCATCCAGGAATTTAAAGCAAAGGCAGCTGATCTAGAAACATCAAATTCCAACACTTACTAACGGTGTGTCTGTGAGCACCTCACTTTGCCTTGTCTGTAAAATGAGCATAACACCAGCACCCACCTCTGTTCTGATGACTGAGGGAAACAAGGTAATTAAGGACTTGGAGTAGTGCCAGGCATGCAACGGATGTTAAATAAACGGTAGCTATTTTGTTAAAATCATTTATTATTCTTATTCTCACTCTGATTATTTAAGTCATAATTTAATTCAATTGGTTACACAGAGGTCTATGGGACAAATCCAGTCCATGAAATGTTTTGTTTGCTTCACACAAGATGTTACTAAAATAGATAAATGAAAAAATCTGAATTAGTTGCCAATATATATGAGATCACAGTGAAAAATCTAAATTTCTGGTTACTCATAAAACTCGCAAGAGCAGATAACCTTGGGCCTGATTCTCTCAAAGTTATAGGCAGCTACAGCCAAGAAGCCACCATCCATGGAAGGCGGTACTTGCTCTTCTGTTCACCACTGTCCCCATCACTCCCTATCGCCCCACATACGTCCCACAGAACTGCCTAGCCTTAAGGACATTTGGGTTTTTGACCCTTGCTTTAATTCCTTAAAGATTTGCCTCCACTAAGACTTTATTTTTAATATCAAGTACTCTAAGTAGCAATGGCAAGAATAGATAATGAATAAGATTAAGTCTTCCCTAAGGAAATCCTCAGCAACAGTAAGTGCCAGATAATGGCTGAGGATAAAGATAGAGTCAGATCAGAAGGATAAAGATCCAGCTCTCTGCAACAACCTTCTGCGCATGACCCAAAAACGAGCTGCCAGAGCTTAAGTATCAAAATTCCACCCATCCCCCACTGCCAATCCAGTGATGGTTAATTTTATGTCCATTTGACAGGGTCACCAGCTGCCCAGATCTTTAGTCAAACATTATTCTGGGTGTGTCTGTGAGGGTGCTTCTGGAGGGGATTCATGTTTGAATTGGTAGGCTGTTTAAAGCACATCTGTCCTCCTTGACACGGGTAGTAGTTTTGTAATGTAGTTGCTAAGTCATGTCCGACTCTTGCGACCCCCATGGACAGTAGCCTGCCAGGCTCCTCTGTCCATGGGATTCTCCAGGCAAGGATACTAGAGTGGGTTGCCCTTTCCTTCTCCAGGGTAACATGGGTAGGCCTCACCCAATCAGTCAAAAGTCTGAAGAGAAGAGAAAGGCTGAGCCTCTTCCAAGTAAGGAGAATCCCTCCTGACTGACAGCCTTCAAACTGGGAGGAGGTTTTTTGTTTCCTGCCTTTAGATACAATCCGAAACAGCCTGCCTGGCCTTCAAGCTGAAACTTGTATCGGTCTTCTTGGGCTTTTAGGCCTTCGGACTTAAACTGAAATCACACTCTCAGCTCTCTTAGATCTGCAGATCGCAGACTTCCCTGCCTCCACCAGAGTGTGAGCCAATTCCTTATAATAAGTCTATTTCTCTCCTCATATACATCCTGTTGGTTCTGTTACTCTGGAGAAACCTAATACAACCCCCTTTTCAATAAGAAAACAAAACAAAACAAAACGTTATCAAACCAATGGTACAAAGCTTACAACTGATGGAGAATCAGAAGCAAAGAATCATGGGAAACTCTGCCTCTTCCCTTGAAGAGGGAAGCTGAGGAGGCTCAACTACCTAGAGGATTATCAGCTGCCACGGGTTGACTGGAGTATCTTTTTAGCTTCAGAAAGTCCCTCGACTCTGGGTCTCAGTGAGCTTGATGGATTCTCCTGCCGAGGAACGGGGCAGGGACAACCCCAGGGAATGCTGGGAAGATGTGCAAAGCATGCTCCCATAAGTCTTTGCAGCTCTCTTCCTGCTTCCCCCATTTCCTCCTGAGCCCAACTCTCCACATCCTTTGTCGCTCTCGGGAGAAAAGAAAACACAACCACTTATTCCCATCCTGCCGGAGTAAACCGAGAGTGGTGGTGTGGGAAATTCGGATTTTCTTCTTCACACATTCGTCTTGGTTTCCTAAATTTTCCTCAAAGAATTATGTGTCTCTTTAATCAGCAAAGATAATAAAAGTTACCAATTCATTCTTCATTCATTCTACAGCAGGCATG
>NW_011494644.1:934709-964043 GCF_000754665.1 Bison bison bison | reverse complement strand
AGACTGGGGGCACTGGAACCAGACTGCCTGGATGCAAATCCTGGCTCTGCTCTGTGACCGTGAGCAACAATCTGAAACCCTTTTGTAAAATAAGCACAGAAATAGTCATTACCTCATAGGGCTGCATGGATTAAAATTCAAGTGAAGGGCTTAACATGTGCTTGGCAAACAGCAAATGCTAATTAATTGCTACTGTCACTGTTGTTGTTTTATAATATTTACATATTCACCCTATGTACATATAGTAACATATTTATATAATTATAGTATTTATTGAGTGCTTGCTATATACCAGTAATAACATTAACCCCCACTCCATGTGTCTTAGCCTGTGTCAGGCATTACACACACATACACACACAATCTCATTCTCAGTGTCTGTCTCTCTATCACTGTTAATCTCTTTCTCTTTCTCACTAACTTCAAATCACTACCAAAGGTGATCTGGTAATTTGCAACAAGAGAATGAGGCAGGTAGAAATAAGAGGCCATACTGACCAGAAGTGGAGTGAGTATCCACTTACTCCATTAACTCTGATCCCCAGCATGGCACTCAGCACCTAGAACATTCTCAAAAAAGCACTAGCTGAATTGGAGTTAGAACCCGCCTGTCAATGCAGGAGACATAAGAGACGCATGTTCGATCCCTGGATTGGGAAGATCTCCTGGAGGAGGGCATGGCAACCTACTTTTGCGTGGAGAATCCCCAGGGATAGAGGAGCCTGGTAGGTTACAGTCCATGGGGTCACAAAGGGTCAGACACAACAGAAGTGACAGCACACACACACGCATGCACGGGCTGACTTAGATCAGTGACAGAAAGCTCTTCAGACCCACCACTCAACTAAGGAGGCTGACTCTCCTAGTTCGGAATCCCCACTGTGATTTTCCTGCCATGATCCCCCATCTGGCTGACCTCAAAAGCCCTCTAGCTGTTCTCCCTGCCTCCTCCCTCACCTTTTTTCAGTGTTTCCCCTAATACCTGTTACCCAGAGGGATCTTTAACGTCATGCTTTTATTCTCAGATAACTTTAGATTTGTAGAGATGAAAATTGCAAAGACACTGCAGAGGGTTGCTGTGTACCCTTCTCCCAGCTTCCCCTAATAATCTTGCCCTGCCCATGGTTCATTCATCAAAACCAAGAAATCTACATTGGTGCAACACTATTCATTACAACACGAAATCGCAGACTTCATACAGATTTCACCGATTTTTCCACTAATGACCTTTTCTTTTTCTGTTCCAGGATCCAATCCAGAAAACCACACTGCATTTTGTCATCACGTCTAGACCAGAAGGATTTCTTTTAAAAGCTCAACGCAGATCGTTTTCCTGCTTTAAACTCAATGAGTTCCCGCACGGTTTGAATAAAACTGGAGCTCCTGGCTCTAGTCTCCAAGACCCACATACTTTAGCCCTGCAGACACCCCTCCTGTCTCACCCACACGACCCTCACTCACAGTGGTGCCTGCGCCCAGGAGCCTCTGGTCACTTCTTTGAATCCCAAACTCAGTCCAGGCTCTGCCTTTGCTGAGCCTCCTGCCTGGAAAGCTGTATGTCCTTTTTGTGACTGTCACCTGCTAAGTGGCCTCCCCTTGCCACCCCAGCTAAGCCAGCCTCACCCTGTCACAACCACCCTCTCTCCCCTTCATGAGCACACTCGTTGTCACCTGGACTGATCCTATTTATGTATTTGAGGTTGATGGTCTATTCCCCAGTTGGAATGTAGGTGCAATGCCTATCTTGTTCATCAATTCATAGTAAGTACCTAGAACAGTACCTGGCACAGAGTAGGTACTCAGTAAATATCTGTTGACATGCAGTTGAAGGAATGAATAGACGAAGAGGGAGTATCTGTTTTCAAACGTTCACACACGTCCCAAGAAATTAGTACAACACCTGTGTATAGTAGGTGCTGAATAAATACTTCTTGAACTAAATATTGGTCACTGATTTATCCCAAGAAGCTAGCATGGTACCTGGTATGCAGCAGGTGCTCAATATTTGTTGGATGACTGGTATTTGAGTGAATGCCATCTATTTTCAAAGAAAGAGGTGACCAGGGGGAGTAAGTCAGCTGGGGCCACTTTTCTAACCAAGGCTCTCTCTGAAGAGGCTGCCAGTGAGGAACATTGGGAGCCTTGCACCAGCTGCCGGGACATCTGTTTGGGACGAGCAGCAGGCCCCGCAGCTGCACGGAGGTGGCGGCCGTCACCGGGCCTGCATGCGATGATGGCCCCCTGCCCATTCAGGAAGTCCCAGACACCGCCACCCCAGCATGGAGGCTCCTCGCGGCCCGCGATGCAAAGTTGCCACAGAAAAGGCCTCTGATTAACACCCTCAGACAGTCTATTGTCTGAATCCTGTCACCAGAGAAGAAACAGCTGTTTACAGTTTATTTGTCTTCCTTTAGGAGCCTTTTTGAAGAAACACAAACTCTTGTTCTCCAGGGCACAACTCAGCAGCTGAAGGGAGCGAAGAAAACGGTGTTTATTTTTAACAAGATAAAGAGTGGGGAGGGCCCTCAGGAAGTCTGGACACAAGCGGAAGACACCTTGCTGGGAGGCCGCAGGCCTTAGGGCAACATCTTAGACAACGTCAGCCTCTTGAGGGAAAGCTGAGAGTCCAACTCCCAGTGGAAAATTTAGGTACGGGTCATGGGGGTCTGCCTAACAGTGGACTTGGGTGAGCATCAGCAGGTACGAAGCCTGGAATAGCTCTTCAGGCTTGGAATTGAGAAAATAAGGTACCCAGGGAAAATAACCACCCGCTACTAATCACGGTGGCATTCCACACAGAGCCGCCGTGCACAGCTGTGCAGGTTGGGCACTGCACACAGGGCCTGGTGAGGGGGAAATCTAGCCCCATTCCACTGTCCAAGACTGCAGTGCTCACAGGAAGGGGCATCTTTTCTCTGCACAAGCATTGCTTTCTGGCCAAGCCATGTTCCCTCCCCAGCGTGGGCACTTTTCTCTAACTCCATAATGGCATCAGGCACCAGCCTATAAGCACCCAGTGTTCACCAGCTCCGGTCTGAAACCCAGAGGAAGAAAGAATGAAGGCCCCCGTTCCTTCCCCACCCAGGGCTCCCCCTGGCCCGGAACCTCTTTTCTCCTTTCATCAGGTTCATCCCCTATCACCTACCTGACAGGAAGGCTAAAAAGCACCAACTTCCTCCGCATTCAAGCTTTCCCACAGGTTCAGCTACAATGTAGAGTTAAGCAAAGACCTCTCACAAGGCAGAGAAGGAAGAGAAGTGTCAGAAACTTTCTATGGGGTCTTAGATCATCTGATTGTGGGCTATGAGCCCCTGATTCCCTCAACAATGGAACACAAGGAAGAAGTTCATATACGGACAAGACACATGGGGTCAGGGACCCAGAGGGACCACAGGCAGGCTGAGGTAAGGAAGTGGGAGAAAGGTCTATGGAGGTACAAGGGTAAAAAAGATCTGGTCCAAGGTTGGCACTAAGTGCACAAGTTCAAACACACTCCAGAAAGTAGCTTTCACCTCTGGGCTCTGGAGTTGCAAGAAAAACATCTCCCTGTTCCAGACAGAGGCCACAGCAGCCAGGGAGGTTCCTGGTGAGACATGTCGACGGCCACCATGCTTGCTAGAGCGGCAAGCAGAGACCACTTCTGAGCATCTCTCACGATGCTAACGACCACCAGTCACTAATCTCACCCTGGCGGGGGTGGGGTGGGCGGTCCTGGGTCCCATCAGCCTCCCTTCTGTGCCCAGCAGGGTGTCAGAGGGAAAGCATGGGCCCTGAGACACAGCTCCATCTATGCTGTGTCACCAAGCTCGCTCCACTCCCTGCTGAGAGAGCGCCTTGTACCCGGCCCTGAACCCTCCAGTCCTGAGAAGCCTTGCTAGGCTACACGAGTATCTGCATGTGTTCAAAATCCAACACACACTATCCCTCACACCTGCGTATCTGACTCACCCTGGAGTAGGCCTTTTTTTTTCTTTCTTAGACCACTTATGACCTTCTGATTCTCTTTTCTAGAACAGGGGTTGGCAAATGATAACCTGTGGGTTGAATCCAGCCCACTGCCTAAGTTGGTAAATAAAGTTTTATTGCAACACAGCCACACCCATTCATTCATACTGTCCAGGGTTGCCTTAACTGTTTTTTTTTTTTTTTTCCCTTAATTTAAACTTTTAATTTTCTGTTGGGGTATTAACAATATTGTGATAGTTTCAGGTGAACAGCAAAGGGACTCAGCCATACATATGTGTGTATCCATTCCCTCCCAAATTCCCAGGCTGAGTTGAGTAGTCATAACAGGGATCTCAGGGCTTCCCCAGTGGCTCAGATGGTAAAGAATCTGCCTGCAATGAAGGAGACCCAGATTCAATCCCTAGGTCAGGAAGATCCCCTGGAGAAGGAAATGGCAACCCACTCCAGTATTCTTGCCTGGAAAATTCCATGGACAGAGAAGCTTGGAGGGCTGTACAGTCTAAGGGGTTGCAAAGAGTTGGACACGACTGAGCCAATTACACTAACAGGGACCTTATGGCCCATGAAGCCTAAAATATTTACTATCTGGTCCTTTACAATGTTAGCCAATCCTTTCTCTAAAATGCTTATTGTATTTATTAAATAGCATTGATATTTATACACTACCATGTGCAAAACAGATAGCTGGTGAGGAGCTGCTGTATAACACAGGGACCAGCCTGGGGCTCTGCGATGACCTAGAGGGGTGGGATGGGGAGGGGAGGGAGGCTCAAAAGGGAGGGGATATATGTATAATTATGGCTGATTTGTGTTGATATACAGCAGAAACCAATACCACATTGTAAAGCAATTTTCCTCCAATTATAAAAATGTTTATTATTTATTATCTGGCTTCCCCTCTAAGGTTTCCCTGGTGGCTAAGATGGTAAACAATCTGCCTGCAATGCAGGAGACCCGGGTTTGATCCCTGGGTCAGGAAGATCCCCTGGAGAAGGGAACGGCTACCCACTCTAGTATTCTCGACTGTAGAATCCCATGGACAGAGGAGCCTGGCAGGCTACAGTCCAGGGGGTCACAAAGAGTCAGACACGACTGAGTGACTAACATGAACTGCCTTCCTCCTCTAGAATGGTAACTCCACGAGGCAGGGGCCACTACTTTGTTCAGAAATATAGTTCAGACTCTTTGGATGTGCCCGGCAGGTACTAAGCACTCAGTAAGTGTTTACTGGGGGGATGAATGAGCGGCCATCTGTGTGCACATCACCCCACAAGTGAAAGTGAAAGTCACCCTGTTGTGTCCAACTCTTTGCAACCCCATGGACCATAGCCTGCCAGGCTCCTCTGTCCATGGAATTCTCCAGGCAAGAATATTGGAGTGCGTAGCCATTCCCTTCTCTAGGGGATCCTCCCAACCCAGGTCTCCCTCATTGCAGGTGGATTCTTTACCATCTGAGCCACCAAGGGAAGCCCAAGAATACTGGAATGGGTAGCCCATCCCTTCTCCAGCGGGATCTTCCCAACCCAGGAATCGAACTGGGGTCTTCTGCATTGCAGACGGATTCTTTACCAGCTGAGCTACCAGGGAAGCCCACACCCCACAGGGGAGGTGATATTATCACCCCATTTGGCACGTGATCAAGTGAGGTTCTGAAGGGCCCAGCAACACCAAGCGGGGTTTCACAGCTGGTCCTTGGTGCCTCTCGGCTTTGAATCCAGACTGGAAATTCCAAGGATTTTCACAACTCAGTTAACAGTCAGTTATTCACAACCTCGTTTCCGACAAACCCAGAGGCTGTCTGCCCTCCTTAAACCAGCTGTACGGCTTTCACACGGGATCTCTTCTGCCTCCTCTGCTCCCCGTGTCGTCTCCTCTGCCCGTCCTTTCCCACCCTGCCTTCCTCACGGGCCGTTAAGAGGACCAAATGACGTAACCACTGCAGCTTTATTCTACGTGCACTTGTATTTATCTATCCTTGTGTTTAAATACCAGCTTAACTGCCACAACAATCTTTTAAAGTAGGGAGCCCTGTCAGCCCCATTGCACAGGTGGAACACTGAGGCAGAGAAGAGTAACGTGACTGGTCTGAACTCAGACCAATAGTTAGGGGTGGCTCCAGTATCCGAGCCCAGGCCCTCAGCTCCTGACAACGAGGAGATGCTTCTCTTCTACAAAGTGGGCTGAACGAGTCCCAAAGTGTCCTGGGGCCTGCACTGCAGTGTCCCCCTTCTGTGGATGTGGGGAGCCGCTCTGCATTTGAGACAACCTGGGCCCCCCCTCAGGGGGGAGGCCCAGCCCACCCTCAGGGGAGAGAGAAGAGCCCACCCAGCAGAGCCACGGCCACCCCTCCTTCCGACCTGAAGCTGGTCTCCTCAGAGGGCATGGGGCAACCAGAACCACCTCCAAGTCCAGGGCCCATGGCCAAGCTCACTGGGTAGACAAGAGGGAGCCTCAGAAGGTCCCCTGGGCTCGAGGGAGAAGGAAGCCCTCATCCTGTCTACCCCCTCATCAGCCTGTTGATTGGAATCTCTGAAAATGGTTTTCACAATTCAGTTAGCGGCAATCAGTTATTCAGGACCCCACTTCGCACAGACTCAGACTGTCACTGTTAGCAAGATAATTTCTGGACTTTGCCCAAAAGCCCTGCTCCAGGCTGCCAGGCAGCCCCCTGTTTGTCTTCTCCCTTCCCCAAAGACCCCCAAAGCCCAGCAAACACTACCCACCCTGATGCTGGGCACACAGACAAGTAGGGAAGGCCCCTCACTGCCCAGAGCCTGGGAGGGGCTCAGATAGCCAGGGGCTGCTCCCAGCCTGCGTGACTCACTTCAGGCTTTGGGGCAGAAAGTCTGACCTCAGTTTAATCCAACTGGAAAACAGGGCTCAGGAATTCCAGACCCTCTGCCAGGCTCTGGGATAGATCCCACGTTAATTTTCTAAAATGCTTCAGGCTCAGAAAACCCTGTGTTCTACAGAAGGCACGGCCCGTGGGGGTCTCACAGGCATGCTATCACCCTTTCAAGCTCACGGTCAAGAACTTTTGGTGTTTGGTGGGGGCGTATGAGCCATTAAGACCACCATTAACACTGTTCCTCTAAAAACGTGAGGCTCTCTTCAGGAGCAAGTTTTCACATCCCTGAGCAGCCAGAAGGAGAGAGAAGTTACCAGACACCCCTGGGAAAGACTTGCAGGTTCTGGCATCAGACTCATCAGTGCTTGAGCACTAGATCAGCTGCTTAAACAGGCATGACCTTGCCTGCAAGCTACTTTTCCTCTGAGCCTCAGTTCCCACATCTGTTAAATGGGAGAGTAATGACACTCCCCCCTGCCACCCCGCCCAGGGCTGTAGTTTGTAGTAAATAAAACGGCTCATGTGAAAGCACTCAGGTACCATCTTGTTTGGTACCACACAGACACCATGGCCTCTTAATTCTAAGACCCTGTTGCTTCTGAGATGCACTGTTGATTTGTTCCAGGGCAACAGGCTGCGTGAGGAAGCATAAAAGAAAGACACACATCAATTGTAAAACCCATGCCAGATGTCAGAAATGCTATTTGTTCAATGTAAAAATATGCATCTTAAAATGAATTCAATTATTACCATCATTACAATCACTGTATTAATTTTAGGTGAGAAAGCAGGTACAGAGAGGACATGTGACCGACTGAAGGGCACACAGTTATTCACGGATGAGCTGGGAACAGGATCCAGAGGAAGGAGAGGAGGAGCCGAGTTATCCAGGCAACCCCTCCCTGCTTCCAATTCTTCCTCCTCCTCCTCTTCTCCCCGCTTTGCTATTCTCCTCCCCTCTCCTCCTCTTCCTGCAGAGATGAACAGTAACAGAACAGTTCCTCCGAACCTGGAGAGCCCTTCCCTCTTTCCCCCTTGGGAAAGACCTGGCCAAGTCTGCGCCTCTCCTCCCTGCTCTGCGGCTGCTTCTGCATGGGGCCAGCCGAGCACAGAAATGGAGAGAGGACCATGTGTGCCGCCCCATCCCCGCTGAAGATGCCACAGCGACCAGCCTCTTACTCGCCCTGCCTGTAGTCCTGGAAAGCGGGGGTCCCCGAAGAGGGGAGAAGCAGCAGAGGTCTGCCAGGCCTGCGGGCAGGAAGGAAGGGGCGGAGCCAGGGCTGGCAGAAGGGACCTCCCCTGGTCCAACCATGTTCAGCCAATTCTCAGTCACACGAAGAGGACTTAGCATTAGGTGCCACGGTGGTTAAGAACATGGGCTCCACACCAGCCTGCCTGGGTGAGAAAGCAGATCCGTCTCCTATCAGCTGTGCGACACTGGGGGAGTCACTTCCCCTCTCTTGCCCTACTTCCTCAGTCCACAAAACAGTGACTTCCACAATGCTCACATCCCAGGGCTCTGGAAGCATTAAGAGTAAACTGCTTGGCATGTGTAGTGCTTAATAAATAGCACCTGCTATTATTATTATCATTTAATTATTATAATCCAGTAACATTATGAATGTCTTCATCCACAGGCCCCCGCACCAGGTACTAAAACCACACAGTAAACCCTAGGGTGTTGTCAGTAGGGTTGGGGAGCCAACGAGAAACCAACGAAACTACACACGATTCAAGTTCTAGCAACACTTAGCCTCCGGATGGTAAAATGTCATTTGGAAACAGGGCCCTCTAGCTCTTTATTTTAGAGAATCTGATCTTTCACGCAATGACTGAAGGAAACAAACAAATAAACAAAAACACCTACTGAGCATCTACTGTGTGCCATTCACTGTTCTAGCCCTTGGGGAGGCTCTGACGGGCACAAGGGCGGGGGAAGAGATCAGCTGTGCTGGTGATGGAGACTCCCAATACGGTCTCTCATGACACTGGAGTTTATCATTAAGCAGAGGGGTAGATCTGGGAGGTGGAGGGGCGGGGAGGAATAAGATGCATTTCTGCACAGGAGCTGCTTCCCAGGTGGTGCTAGTGGTAAAGAATCTGCCTGCCAATGTAGGAGACATGGGTTCGATCCCTGGGTCAGGAAGATCCCCCGGAGGAGGGCATGGCAACCCACTCTAGTATTCTTGCCTGGAGAATCCCATGGACAGAGGATCTGTTCTTCGGGGAGTCAGACACCAGATCCGCTTTGTGAAATATAGAAGCGACCCCAGCACAGCACAGCGCCCACCACAGCCATAGCCAGACACAGCTGCCAGGCCCCTAGCTGCCACTTCTCTGGGCCAATGCTACTAAGCGAGAGTTGGTGTGGGATGCCAGTACCAAACAAGCCCCTTGAGAACAGGACCATGGATGGGTGGGTGAGTTTTGATATGAGATGAAGACAGAGAAATCTGCTGAGTTGGGGACATCATTCCGGAGGGGCAGGTGGGAATATGAGAGGGCCCTGAGAAGGCAGGAACGTCTCCTCTTGGAGACAGAGTGGCTAGAAAGGCAGGGAAGTGCTGAAAAGACCATCAGAGACAGCATGGTTTTGGACAACCAACAGTAAACCTTTCGATCTGTTCGAGTTGTTGTTATTCAATGGCTAAGTTGTGTTCACCTCTTCACGACCCCATGGACTGCAGCATGCCAGGCTTCCTTGTCCTTCACCCTCTCCCAGAGCTTGCTCAAACTCATGTCCACTGGGTCAGTGATGCCATCCAACCATCTCATCTTCTGTCACCCCCTTCTCTTCCTGCCCTCAATCTTTCCCAGCATCAGGGTCCTTTCCAATGAGTTGGCTCTTCGCATCAGGTGGCCAAAGTACTGGAGCTTCAGCTTCAGCCTCAGTCCTTCCAGTGAATACTCAGGATCGATTTCCAAAAGGATAGCCTAGTCTGGTCTCCTTGCAGCCCAAGGGACTCACAAGAGTCTTCTCCAGCACCACAACTTGAAAGCATCAATTCTTCAGGACTCAGCCTTCTTCTGTTCAAGGACCACTTCCAAATCACATGTCTAAACCAGTCAACAATTTTGAGGTTTCAGGAAAATGGGGCTGATGGATACACTGACAAGGCTAAGAGGAACCTTACATCAGAGAGTGCAGCACAGTGGCCCCGAAGCCCCTGCAGGCCCTGGCTCCTGTCTCTTCCTGCTGTTTATGCCCTTGCTCATGAAGGTCACTCTGTCCCCATGTTCCCCCAATCCTTGCCTGACCACCTTCTATTTATTTCACTCTAAATGTCATCTTGCCAGAAAAGCCTGCCCTGATGACTCTTCCATTACTCACCGTTCCTGCTACCAGGATGTGAGCTCCAGGCGGGCTGGACCCTGTTTTGTCCACTGCTCCCAGCATGTGTCAGCATGTGCCTGGTAATACGGCTAATGAATGAATGATTAAGGGTCTGTGAATACCCTGGGGAAATCTAGATACATGATAATTATATGCAAGATAAGGCACATAAAATGTCCAGCACATGATACACGATAGATCATCAATGGATGCTGCTTGGAAGACATCAAAACCGAAGCCCAGCCCACAAGGTTGGTCTCCCATTCCTCCCAGAAAGTAGCCAGACAGAAGCCTCTTGCCTGGCTCCCCCGGTTCCATTCCCCAGGCCCCACCCAACCTCAACAGTAACTGCAGGACAAGAAGAATGCTGGCTTTACAAGACCAGGAAGGCATCGGACCTGGGGCAAAGCTCTCTGGGAACCTGCAAGAGTGTCAGTGTAGTCTACAAAACAACACAACGCCTTGCCAGCCTTCTTACTCTTAAAGGCACGAGGAAGTTGGTCAACAGGAACACAGTGCAGAAGGCTGGCTCTGCCTTGATGTGGGCAGGCGAAGCGATGACTTCCCCTAACCCACCCCGCCCAAATAACATGAAACTTCAGAGACTTCTCCTGCTCCCCACCACTTCCTTTACTCAACAGCCAGAACAGAAGCACAGAGCAAACAATGTGAGTAAGGAACACTCAGCCATTCACAGGTTCGAACCCTAAGAGGGACTAGATCAATACTGCATGCTTAATAGTTAGAAGATCTTCAAGACCACTACCATGTTTGTGTCCTGTTTCATGAATGCCTGCTTTTATTTCTATTTAGCCCCCTTCCTATACTCTTTCAGGTTCTCAACGATGATTTTTAAATAAAAATTGGAAACCATCATTTTCATCTCTTGCATTTAACCTCGAAATCCAATGCAATACTTAATACTGTAAACTAACTAGCCTCCAATTAAAATAAATAAATTTATATTAAAAATAAATAAAGTGCTTTTATAATAGGCTATTAATTTTCCTCTGGGCACAGTTTTAGCCTCATCCCATGGGTTTTGATATGATGTATTCTCATTTTCATCCATCACCCTAGAATCCGAAATTCCAAGTTTGATTTCTCCTTAAAGAGTTATATAGAAGAGTCTTGTTGTTTTGGTTAAATTTTCTAAGTGATACCCTTTTAGAAGGCTAATTTTTAATATGTCTTATTGTTTTATAAGTCAAGCCTTGATTATCTCTACTTTTGAAATCGATTACCTTTCTTTTGAGACAAATTATCCATTTTAATTGGGAGAAGGCAATGGCACCCCACTCCAGTACTGTTGCCTGGAAAATCCCATGGATGGAGGAGCCTGGTAAGCTGCAGTCCATGGGGTCGCACAGAGTCAGACATGACTGAAGCAACTTAGCAGCAGCAGCAGCATCCATTTTAATTAAGGCATCATAGAACATCTAGAAAAGAATCTTTAGTAAGAAAAGGCTTCTCCTAGAACACAAACACACATATACCTTTGTAAACAGTTTCATAGAATACTTACCAAAAAGGGTTTATCTTTTCAAAAGTAATCCAAAGAAAGAAAGTAAACAAACTATTAAGGTGGGGGAAGATCTACCCGAATCTAAAGATTAAAGTTCTCCTATCGAGAATTCAACACCTAGGAACTTTACCTGTAATGGCACTGCTCTACAAACCCATTTTAAAGACTAAAAAACTGAGGCTGAAACCGAGCCAGCTGTACCATTACATTTTCGCTGAGACTGCATTTCAGTTCCACTAACTCCTTCACCACAGAATTGAGCTGTCTTTCCAGAGAAATACCAAAACATCCTCTGAGCATCTTCTCTGATGACATTCCTGAATTCTGTTAATTGCACAAGGCACAAACAGAAGGCAAGATTAAAACAAGCAAGACTTTACCCCTGTAAAGTGGGCTGGTCTGAAAAAGGAAGCTGATATGACTTTTTGAGGAGCCCCAGAAAGAGTATTCGGAGAAGGCAATGGCACCCCACTCCAGTACTCTTGCCTGAAAAATCCCATGGACGGAGGAGCCTGGTACGCTGCAGTCCATGGGGTTGCTAAGAGTCGGACACGACTGAGCGACTTCACCATCACTTTTCACTTTCATGCATTGGAGAAGGAAACAGCAACCCACTCCAGTGTTCTTGCCTGGAGAATCCCAGGGACGGGGGAGCCTGGTGGGCTGCCGTCTATGGGGTCTCGCAGAGCTGGACACGACTGAAGCGACTTAGCAGCTGCAGCAGAAAGAGTATTAAGCCATTTGTCAGCCAGAGCCAAGCAAACCTGAAAGACAAGTGGATCCCAGGGAATCCTGACATTCTTCTCTCAACTCTGTCAGTGCCTCTGCCTACAAAAGTAGGACAGCAAATGGAACAGGACCAGCATTGCAAGTACTGACGCAGGACTGACGCTGCTAAACGATACTGACAATGCACAGCAAGGCAGCTCCTTAGGGAGAATCTCTGAGCTCCACTGCTGTGGCCACATACAACGTCTGCAGTCCCTGAAGGGACATTTCAGCTCGCTGTTTCAATGCAAAATGACATATGCTACTGAAGGCTAAAGATCTTATTGGGGACGCAGAGCTATATTCATCTACTGTCCAGCAAGAAAACCAGAATAGTCAGAGATAAACAGAAGTCAATCAAAGCAGAAAGTGACATCAGAAAAACTCTCCTAATTCTGGCAGACCTGTTTTGCTGCATAAAGATAAGCAGCCTTTGGACAATACAGCTTCAGTATAAGAAATTCAATGATGGTACCATTCCCAGAACCAACTATAGCAGTTAACATCAGGCATGTTCCCAATATCCTTGAAGGTACCGAGGTGGAAGAACAGTAATCCACTAATGAATTGCGGCTCTATGGATGCTCAATTTTGCAAGACTAATTACCTTTTTTAAAGTAAGCCTGGTTTCAGAGCTTCCATACATGAAAATATCACCGAGCCTTACTCCCTAGTAGGGAAAGTAAGACTTCCAATTTTAAATACACTTGTCAAGTCAACCCATTAAAAAAAAACAAACAATGAAGAGCAGTTAAATCAATTCGTCTCCTACATAAATACCCAATAGAAACGCTTATGAAACATTTTTTTTTTTTTACCTAAAAACCTGCACAAGAATGTACATAGCAGTGCTCTTTGTAATGACCAAAAACTGGGATCTTCCCAATAAACAGAACAGATATGTAAACTGCGGTATGTTCCACAATGAGCTATTATAGAGCCATGTAAACAGACGATTACAAACACATAAAACAAGGCTGCGGAGAAGGCAGTGCACCCCACTCCAGTACTCTGGGGAGAAGGCAGTGCACCCCACTCCAGTACTCTGGGAAATCCCATGGACAGAGGAGCCTGGAAGGCTGCAGTCCATGGGGTCGCTAAGAGTCCGACACGACTGAGTATCTTCACTTTCACTTTTCACTTTCATGCATTGGAGAAGGAAATGGCAACCCACTCCAGTGTTCTTTCCTGGAGAATCCCAGGGATGGGGGAGCCTGGTGGGCTGCCGTCTATGGGGCCACACAGAGTTAGTTGGACACAACTGAAGCGACTTAGCAGCAGAAGCATCAAAACAATGCAGATAGAGGGTCAGAAACTTTTTTGTAAAATGCCAGATAGTAAATCTTCCAGCCTTTGTTTAGTCTATTCAACTTTGCCATTTTAGGGGGCAAAAGCAGCCACAGTTGGTATGTAATAAATGGACACGACCAGATTCCAATAAAGCTTTATTGATATACACTGACATTTAAATTTCAGTGCTTTTCTCATATCACAAAATACCTTTCTTTTGATTTTTTCCCCCATGTATTTCAAAATGTGAAATCCATTCTTAGCTCATAAGCCTATGAAAACAGACAACAAACGGGCTGCATTTGGCCTATGGGCTGTAGTCTGCCAACCACTGATGTGATCTCATCAAATGTAATCACAAGTGATGTTCAGCAAAACAAACCAGGCAAAAGGGAGTGCAAACCACGTGATTCTATTTCTAAAAAGAAGCAAAAATAACTTATGGTGTCAGAAGTCATGACAAAGGTTACCCTTAGGAGACGTAGGGATTAGAAGTGGAAATAAGAAGGACCCTGGGGAGGAGGGAGCTGTAATGCTCTGGGCTCTGATCCGAGTCCTTGTTACTCAAATGTGGCCACTTGATTGAGCTATACATTCACAATTTCTGCCCTTTTCTGTACGTATGTTCTGTTTCAAGCGAAATTTAGCAAGTTGTTAAAATCAAGGCAGGACCATTCAACCAGCTTCAAAAACAGACATTTAAAGAGAACCACAGCCATCCAGTTAAATTAGCTACACGTCTATCACCATGGTTAGATAGTGGCCAATGCTAGAGTATTTAAAAACATTTATTAAAAGCAGATTTAGATCACTTTCCTTCTAGCTGTGTCTGCATTTGCTTCCAGGGTGAGGTGCATTTCATGAGTTAAAGGATGGTGCGCCCATGGATCCCCGTCAGGTCACCTTTGTCTGTATTTACGGGAAGCTATGATGTTAGCCCGATGACCAGCTCCTCCTCGTGCGGAGATCTGCCATCCATACTGTGAATGTAAACAGCATCTGGCAAAACATGTGGCCTTCAACCTGCAAAAGACCCTGCACTGGACCCACACAAAGGAAAAAGGCCAGGCCTGGCTTCCAGGTGATTCTGAGAGAATACGCAGTTAATTATTTTTACTCGTGGTCAGCAGCTGAGTCTCACCAAAATCCATGCTTGTAATTATTGCTGTAATTATTATTTTACTACAGATCAGCAACTTATCAAAATGTTACCCTGTAGGTGCTACCTCGCTGCTGCAAGGATGCAGGGTAGAGGCCACTACCCCATCCTGCTCTGCATGAGAGGATGGGGGGGACCCTGGTTGGGGTCCTTCTACCACGGCCAGACTGCCAGCTTCACCAGTGCTCAAGTCTTCGGTCATTTTAATGCCCTCTTTAGAGACGGTGAGTCATGATCTGCATTTTACATCATGGTTTGAACTTGATGGGTCTCAGTGGTTCCATTCACGCAATGGGCAAACAGTACCACCTTTTCACAGAGGTATAGTGAAGAATTCATCACCAGAATTGCTTTATTAAAACATTTTGTGCAGCTCAAGCATGTGATCTGATACACAGGCTTCCCAGCTACAGTGCCTGAGTTTAGATTCCAAGTCTACTGTCTGTGACTCTGAGCAGCTCTGTGCCTCAGTTTCCTCATCTGTGAGTGGGGATAATATCGTAAGGCTGTTGTAACGATCAGATGAGATAATTCATGACATGCTGCTTAGCACAGTGCCTCGCACATGGTATTTAATAGATAATAGTAGTAGTAGTAGTATTTTGAGAGTAATAAACAAATCCTAATAGCGTCCTGCAAGAAACACACATAAGTCAAGTAGACTGGTGGGAGCCACGGCCAACTGGAAAGCAGGGTAACCACACTCCCCTGCTCCCTAAAATTACCTCTTTGGAAAGAAAGGCCAGAATTTCAAAAAATTTAACAGTAACTTCAAATCAGATGTCTGTTTGAAATCACTGATTTTAAAATGTTGGAGAGTAATTTAACTTTAAAAAAGAGAAAGCAAAAAGAAGGAAGCCAGCTCTATGCTGCGGCTGTTATTCTACCTGTAACTCAGATCCAACACATAGGCCCTGGCCCCCTTCACCTGTATTTTCCAGCATCCGCTTTTGTTGGGGTTTCTACCACCTGCTCGCTCTAATAAAGCATTTGTTTGTGCCCCATGATCTTTTTTTTCACTCTAAAAGAAAGTCAAACAGCAGTCACCACTTGTCCTAAGAGGAGTTAATAATCATCCATGCCCATTTGCAAACAGGCCAGCTTTTATTTCATAAGAGCCACCCTGAAGGTCATCTCCACCCTGTCCTCTGTCATCACCTCTTCTTCTAAACAAGAGGGAATCAGATACAGCAATTTGAAAACTATTCTTCAGCAGGACAACGAGAAAAAGCAGGTAAGGGGAGTATTTTACATGGTGGAATGGAATCCTCCGTAATGCCTGATGACAAGCAAACAGGGCTCTCTGTTTGTGGCTTTCATAACAGCTGCCCCTTCTGAGCTGGGGATAAAAGAGAGAGAGGAAGAGAGACAATGAATAGGCTTTTATTTCAAAGAGAACATCTGCAAAGCATGGTCCTACATTAAAAAATAAATAGAAAACAGCCACCAGTCTTGGAAGAAAAGAAAAAAGATGTCCCATTACATTTCTAATTAATAAAGCACCATTTCACAAGGAAAGAAGGAAAAAAGAGAGACAAGTTTTCCAGATCCCCAAAGAAAGGAGGCTTAATGAGGTAACCACTGTATGACTTGATCTATCTAATCTGGTTTTAATACTCCCCTTAAATAATGTATACATTAGCTCTCCATTACCAAAAACATTTGTTTATTTTATTAACGTGAGTCTGGTTGAGTGCTAAGACTTTGGGAAATTACCATGCTGTCCTTGGGCTCTCTCTTTATTGCTTCTTCTCTTGCTCATTATAAAATGATTAGTTGTCTCCATTGCCCTTTTGAATTGCTGTTCTAGTGCTGTGGTTCTGTTATCCTGGTTCTGAAGACAGAGTCTTGGTTCAGGGTTAAGTTAATGTACTCATTACAGGCCCGATTGGGGACCCATTCATCACACCTAATTCATGTCCAACACATGGGGGACCAGAGTACAAAGAGTCAGTGCAAAGCAGAGGCCCAGCGCGAAACCAAGAGACGCCAGGAAGGGTCCAGACTCGAGTCCAGAAGACAGGCTTGGGATGTTCCGTAACCACAGGAGTGATGCAGTGACCAGAACATCAGAGAGGGCCCGCGACAGGGACGCCCCCCTAAACAGACCCAGAGCACAGTTCCTCCTAACGTCTAGCTTAAATCCTTTCCACTTGGACTTGAGAACAAAACAACGCAGCTGTTTACCAGAAGTGCGGGGAATCTTCAAACTGGTTAAGTCAATGTTTACCAAACCTTGGTCATTCCATTGCCCCCGTCAATCATACATCTAAATTGGGGTCAGGATTAGCATTAGCACAATATGTTTAGATACAATAATTTAGGTGTTTTCAGCATGTCAACCAACATTTTTACTTAAACATCACTTAACCTGCATGCTAGGCAGTAAGAGCCCTGACATGATCATTTTGCTTGACTGGCTATAGTTCCCTATTTTCTCTAATATACATTTAAAGATATATACAGCCATGACAAGTGTCAAAAACTGTTCACCAAGAAGCAAGGGCTGAGTGCATTTGGGAGGTCACAGATGCCCTGTTTCTTGGTCTGGGTGGGGGTTGTTGTTGTTATTGTTGTTCTATCGCTCAGTCGTGTCTGAATCTGTGTCATCCCATGGACTGTAGCACTCCAGGCTTCCCTGTCCATCACAACCTCCCAGAGGCTGCTCAAACTCATGTCCATTGAGTTGGTGATGGTTGCCATCCAACCGTCTCATCCTCTGTTGTACCCTTCTCCTGCCTTCTATCTTTCCCAGCATCAGGGTCTTTTCCAATGAGTTGGCTCTTTGCATTAGATGGCCAAGGAATTGGAGCTTCAGCTTCAGCTTTGGTCCTTCCAGTGAATATTCAGGTTTGATTTCCTTTAGGACTGACTGGCTGGATCTCCCTGTTGTCCAAGGGACTGTAAAGAGTCTTTCCCAGCACCACAGTTCAAAAGCATCAGTTCTTTGGTGCTCAGCCTTCTTTATGGTCCAACTCTCACATCCACACATGACTACTGGAAAAACCACAGTTTTGACTAGATGAACCTTTGTCGGCAAAGTGATATCTCTGCTTTTACTGGTGGAGGTTACTGAGTGTATTCAGTACATGAAAATTCATCAAGCTGTACATTTAGAATAATGTGCACTTTTGTGTTTTTATATTTTGGTTAAAAAAGCATTTAAAAATATAGGCAAAAGTTAGGAAATACATTTTGCACACCTACGAATACAAACTCTTTATTAAAAGCTACTATACTAGAGACTGTGTGCCCACAAAGCACCTTCAATCATACATAAATCAGAATCCACGTGCATACTACACTTGGGATTCCTGGGGTCAGTCTAGAGCCATTCTAGCAAAAGATATCCATCCAAAATAAGTCCTCAAGCAAAACTAAGTAAAATGAATACACTGCATCGTGAATAAATCTTCACACGTGGCCTCTTATCTTCTCTCAGCACTCAAACTGTAAGTCACTGCATTTGGAACAATTTGATATTTTTAAAAATGTGTGTGTTTGGGGTTTTAAAAACACACATTTTAAAAATGTGTGTTCTGCCTCTAGACCATAAACCCCATGAGAGCAGGCACAGCTGACTCTCCCCTCATACTCTGCAGAGTACACACAGCAGGCGCTCGAGCACTACCTGTTGAATTAATGGACAGACGGAGGACTGAATGGGAAACCTCTGATGGATTTTACTCATTCTCTCTTGCTCCGCCAGGGATTACAAACTGATAGCCAACTAGTCTGACTGCTCACACGTTCTGTTCAAGGCTGAAGACGGGAGCACCGCCTTACACTCATGCAGGGTTTCTGAGCCTCAATACACTTTCTCATCTATTTATCAAATCGCATCCTCAAAACCCAGTCTAGCGAAGGGCAGGGTTTATTAGCATCATCTGGCAGAAATGCCAAAAAAGACACAAAGAGGTGAAAGTCAGGGTTTGCCCCTTGATAGAGTCGGCACTTGAGCCAAGACGCTCCAGAATATTACACTCTTCTACCCCCTCGTCCAGCCCCCAGGCCAGCTCTCTGACAACTCACAACCTCCCAACATGTGTTGTTGGGGGAGGAGGGCACAAGGTGGTGAGGAGCACAGAGAAGGGAAGGCAAGTGATTCAAAACCGTGCATGACCTACACCCCCGGCAAAAGGGAAGCCGGCTGACCAAACTGTAGAATGCATGGTTCTGTTCCTGTGGAGGACGCTTCTTTTACCACATCCTGATGCCTAAAGCTCATTAAGAATTTGCATATTCTGGGAGTACACTAACTAACGGCAGGGAGAGAAGGAAGGAAACCTCCATCACACAGGGGAAGGTAAACGCAGTCGAGATGAAGAAGTGCTGTGAATAAACCACATGGGGATCACTGAAAAGAACCACAGACGCTTATTTTTAGCTCGGCACAGTGAACACAGACATCTTCCAGGCAGAGGCTGCAAACTTCTCAGCCCTAAGGGCCGAGTCAGGTGTCACAGGTGAAGGAAGAGATCTTGGGTGGGGGGTGTCTCAGGAACCTGGAGGATCCCAGGAAGCCCCTCCTGACTTGGCCAGTGAACAACAGGGAAGAATGTGGCCCCAGGCTGTCAGGTCTCCTGACTTTTTAAGGCATTCCAAACGACCACATCGTCTTCTATCCTAACCCTTACACTTTGATGCATTTTTTATTTTAAGACAGTGAGGGTTAAATAAAACCTACCCACGGGCCAAAAGCACGAGGGCCCGTCTTGCAAATATCCCTCGTGGTGAGGCTGCATCGGGGACGGTGGGAGCAGGGACCATGAGCCGGGAGGCGGTGCCCTATCACCAGGCCCTTCCAGGTAGGAAGGTCCCTGCATTACAGACAAGGAAACCCTGCCCCAGAGAGGCAAAGGGACATGTGCGTGACACACTGATCCTCTGTCCTAACACTGCATGACACGCCTCCCAGACCCTGCAACTTCCAGCAACCTGCACTCCCCACAAACCTTACCTCTGGGCTCCCTATTCGACTAGAAGAAAATGAGCTTGAACTCCACAGATGGGGCAGGCCAGCCTCAAGTCTGGCAGTTTGGGGGTGGGTATTAGGAGACTTGAGGGCTTTCAGGCTCCTGAAACACACTATTCCTGGCTCCCATCTAATGGAGGACACCTTTCTATGTGTCCAAAAGAAGCCACTGTAGAGTGAACTGGGCTAGGACCAGAGAGGAACCTCTCTGTTGACAGGCCGTGGTCCCAACCCTTGCCAGCTGGACTGGCCCTCCGGGAGGGCAGGGGCACAACTGCCCTATTTCACAAAGGCAGTCCCCATGCTGGGTATTGTTGGAGTGGAGGGTGGGAGGAAGGGTGGGCATGTCGATGGATGCATGCATGCATGCAAACATGGATAGGAAAGAAGTGAGAGAGCGCAGGTGTGAAGAACAAGGGACTTACTGACTCTGAACTGGGTAGAGACCAGGAACCTTTGGAGTCACCACCAACCTTAAATTCCTAGTCTGGCTGCCTCTCAGCTCTTTAACTTTCATACAACTCATTGCTTTGCTTTCCTTATTTGTAATCAGTGAAACAGATGAGACTGCTGCTGCTAAGTCACTTCAGTTGTGTCCGACTCTGTGCGACCCCATAGACAGCAGCCCACCAGGCTCCCCTGTCCCTGGGATTCTCCAGGCAAGAACACTGGAGTGGGTTGCCATTTCCTTCTCCAAGAGATGAGACTAGTAGTCCTTAACTTGCAGGACAGGGATTCAGTAAGATCATGTCTTCTCAGTATCTCCACAGCCATCGAGAGCAAGGCAAAGATTCAATAAACAGAAGTCCTCCTTGTCATCAGGATCACAGTTACGATGTCTGTACCCCTTGGGTAGGGGACGTCTGCATCAATTTTTCTGCCCCATGAGGTCAACTCCTTTGGGCTTAAACCACGTGACTTGTGGCCAAGGATTACAGCAAAGGATCCCCTGGGAGGAGAAACGCTTGTCACTAACATCCCTGGACACATCAGCCTGGATTAGATGCTCAGATAAGCCAGCAGTCACCTGCCTGGGACAAACCAGGGCTGAGACAGAACAAATCCATTTTGCTGCCCTCAGAGGCCCCTGGACGGGGAGATCTCCCCCTTCCCCAAAGGCTGGAGATGCCCGTGGGGTCCTGCTCCTTGCCCATCAGGCCGGGTGTCTGGACTCCCGGACTCTGATACTAATCACACCAGCTCCCTGCTCACGACAGCACTGACGGGGTTATGGGACACACACACACAGACACACACACACCTGCCCTCTCCCTTCCACCTTCTTTGTTAAGGCTCTGGCTTTTGATGGGGGAAGGGGCAACCCTAACCTCAGGGATCAGAAGGACAGAACTCGATCGGTATCTGCGGGCAAACGGACAGTTTCTGTTGCAGGCAGAAGGAAGGAAGTGCCCGAAAGACAGTCGGACTGCGTGTTCCTAGTGACACCTCCGGCTTCATCCAGGGTCCTGGGGGCAAGTCATGGGTGAGCTGAGTGGCAGGAGGCCCGCTGACCACGAACAAAAGGCTGTCCCTCTGGCCAAGGAAGCCTGTGTAGCACCCTCTTCCCCTCCTCCCCTGGCAGGGGGAGCTGAATTCAAAACACCTTCTTCCACCAACTCCACTTCCAGCAGTTCAGGTTCAATTATTCCCTAGGGTGAACGATGCATATTTCACTAATGGGTGATACCTTCTTTTTCTGGACCATAAAATCCTGTCCTTGGGACTGGGCAAATTGTGACCGAATCAATTACCTATGTGCCTCCTTAAACGAAGTCTGCGGTTCCAAGGTTGGGGACCTTCTCAAGATGCTTAGAAGAGGGAGGCTATGGAATAGAATGATTCAGAGTACAGACTGCCGGGGTTCAAATCCCAGCTCTGCCATTGGTACTGTGACCCTTGGGAAAACTGTTTTAAGCTCCCCACATCTCAGTTTCCTCACTGTAGTGTGAGGTTTAAATGAGCTAATATTTGTGAAACACCTCAAACAGGGCCTGGTTCTATTAAGCATCATGATTGTTGGCTGTTGAAACATAATAGTACATTCTTTGAAGAAATAAAATACATAAGGAGGACTAAAACAATTCCTGGTAAGCCATAACTGCTACAGAAGCATCACTGCTATTATTATGATTACCCTCCTGAAAGTGAAAAGTGGCAGTCACCCAGCTGTGCCCCATTCTTTGCCACCCCATGGACTGTAGGTCGCCACACTCCTCTGGCCATGGGATTTCCCAGGCAAGAATACTGGAGTGAGCTGCCATTCCCTTCTCCAGGGGATCTTCCTGACCCAGGTATCGAACCTCAGCCTCCTGCACTGCAGGCAGATTCTTTACTGTCTGAGCCACCAGGGAAGCCCTTCTACCTCATCTCATTATTCAGGGGTCTGATTCAAGAAAAGCTGCACATCTGCTCGTTTTCTAGGGCTGGCATATTTTTATGAATCTGCAACAAGGAAAGTGACATGAAGATTTTCAGCAAAGACCCAGCTGCATATAGGGTTTTTCAAAGACCTCTACAGACAAGGCACTCTGAAATCTGGACATTGAGTGGAATGGGGCAGTCCTAGGTCTGGATTCCAGTTCTGCTGCTCCTCAGCACAATCTTAGCGATCAAGCTGCTTTTCCACTCTGAGCCCCATTTTCCCCATCAAGTAGGGACAGTAACAGTGCTATCCCACAGAGTTGAGAGGATTCATTGAGACAGTGAGGTAACATCTGCAGAGCCCTCATTATCCCCACCATGTAACTGGTACCCAGTTCAGTTCAGGAGCTCAGTTGTGTCAGACTCTTTGCAACCCCCTGGACTGCAGCACGCCAGGCTTCCCTGTTTATCACCAACTCCCGGAGCTTGCTCAAACTCATGTCCAGCGTGTTGGTGATGCCATCCAACCATCTCATCCTCTGTCGTCCCCTTCTCCTCCTGCTTTCAATCTTTCCCTGCATCAGGGTCTCTTCTAATGAGTCAGTTCTTCACATCAGGTGGCCGAAGTATTGGAGTTTCAGCTTCAGCATCAGTCCTTCCAATGAATATTCAGGACTGATTTCCTTTAGGATTGACTGGTTGGCTCTCCTTGCAGTCCAAGGGCCTCTCAAGAGTCTTCTCCAACACCACAGTTCAAAAGCATCAATTATTTGGCACTCAGCTTTCCTTCAGAGAAGGCAATGGCACCCCACTCCAGTACTTTTGCCTAGAAAATCCCATGGATGGAGGAGCCTGGTAGGCTGCAGTCCATGGGGTCGCTAGAGTCGGACACAACTGAGCGACTTCACTTTCACTTTTCACTTTCCTGCATTGGAGAAGGAAATGGCGACCCACTCCAGTGTTCTTGCCTGGAGAATCCCAGGGACGGGGAAGCTTGGTGGGCTGCCGTCTATGGGGTCGCACAGAGTCAGACACGACTGAAGCGACTTAGCAGTAGCAGCTTTCCTTTTAGTCCAACTCTCACATCCAAACGTGACTACTGAAAAACCATAGCTTTGACCAGACAGACCTTTGTTGGCAAAGTAATGTCTCTGCTTCTTAATATGCTGCCTAGGTTGGTCATAGCTTTTCTTCCAAGGAGCAAGTGTCTTTTAATTTCATGGCTGCAGTCACTATCTGCAGTGATTTTGGAGCCCAAGAAAATAAAGTCTCTCACTGTTCCCATTGTTTCCCTATCTATTTGTCATGAAGTGATGGGATCATATGCCATGATCTTAGTTTTCTGAATGTTGAGTTTCAAGCCAACTTTTTTACTCTCCTCTTTCCCTTTCATCAAGAGGCTCTTCAGTTCTTCTTCACTTTCTGCCATAAAGGTGGTGCCATCTGCATATCTGAGGTTACTGGTATTTCTCCCGGCAATCTTGATTCCAGTTAGTGCTTCATCCATCCTGGCATTTTGCATGATGTACTCTGCATATAAGTTAAATAAGCAGGGTGACAATATACAGCCTTGACGTCCTCCTTTCCCAATTTGGAACCAGTCTGTTGTTCCATGTCTGGTTCTAACTATTGCTTCTTGACCTGCATACAGGTTTCTCGAGAGGCAGGTCAGGTGGTCTGGTATTCCCATCTCTTTAAGCATTTTCCACAGTTTGTTGTGATCCACACTATCAAAGGCTTTGGTGTAGTCAATAAAGCAGAAGTAGATGTTCTGGAACTCTCTTGCTTTTTCTAAGATCCAACGGATGTTGGCCATTTGACCTCTGGTTCCTCTGCTTTTTCTAAATCCAGCTTGAACATCTGGAAGTTCTCAGTTCACATACTGTTGAAGACTGTACCCAGAAAACTGGTGATTTCTAGCCAGGAGACCGTAGTCTCAATTTTGTATGCAACCCTTTCTTTCATCCTGAATTACTGTGTGTGTCTGAGCAATGAACAACATCATGCATGTAAAGCACCTAAAGGATGCCTGGCATACAGTCGTCACTCCATAAATGTTAGTACTCCCCTCTCCCCCACATTCCATCCTGCTCCAAGGCTGACACACAGAGGAATTGGACGCATTCTACTGCCTTGGATTACAGTCAAACCCTACTTGGCTTGGAAAAATGAGTAATTGCAAAAATTTGCTTATTTTCAAACATACGAAGAGTTTCTTTTTAAGAATAATGGCTCACATCTGAGCATTTATTATGTGCCAGGCACAAACTAGCTCACACGTCTTTCTACATTTCATCCTCACATAACCCCATGAGGTGGCCCTGATTTTCAGAGGAATGAAGTTAGAATAACTTGCCAAAGATCCCAGGGACGACCCAGAACAGAGCCAGGATCTGAACCTGGCAGGAGCGGACCCAAGGGTAGTTAACAGAGGCCTTTGTCCCCTGAGTATCCCTCCCTGTGGTTCAAATGGTAAAGAATCTGCCTGAGATGTTGGAGACCTGGGTTCAGTCCCTGCGTTGGGAAGATCCCCTGGAGAAGGGAATGGCAACCCACTCCAGTACTCTTGCCTGGAGAATCACAAGGACAGAGAAGTCTGGCAGGCTACAGTTCATGGGGTCACAAAGAGTCAGACATGATTTAGCAACCAACGCCTTTCTGTCCCTTGTACTAGGGCCTGGCACAGGTTTCCTGTGACTTTTCACCTGCTCCCACAGCCCTTCCTTTGAGCTTGGGTTTTATGAGGTTGAGTTTGTATTTACTTTTGCATTTTCCTCAAATGGTTTCCTCAAACCATTCTCTTTGGTTCTGGTAGATAGGGATTGCAAGCAATAGAAGTGGGAGATGCAAATGAAAAAAATGAGGATTTATCTTAAGTGACAAGTCTTAGGGCGGAGTTGACCAAGCTAGAGACCAGGACAGCTCTGACCCTGGGCAGTCCAGTTATAATGGCACCGTGCATTTTCCTCTTTCTGCATGTAGATTTAATGCCCCGTTGATCATAAATAGCTCTGGGTGGGAGGACAGACACTTGCTTAAGGATATGTTGTTTTCTGGGGAAATACACACACACACACACACACACACACACACAATGATGTCAGATATCTGGTCGAGATCAAAATAATTTCCTTTTCTATTAAGAGGATGGATCAAAGTTGGACAATCCCCAGCAAATAGGAACTTACAGTTTGGCCTCCTATTTGCAAAACAGCAAGCATCTGTCACTCAACCTTCTGGAAGGTTAAAATAAAAAGAACTAATGAACTAGAGAGAACATCTAAAGTGTAAGAAGACTGGAAGGAAAGTGAATGTAAATATTACATATACATATATGCATATAATAATTTCTACTTTTATTTATCTATTTTATTTAACATTTTTTCAGGATATGATTAAGCAGATGGCAGCATTTGCATCAAGATAAATATTGTTCAATGATGCATATTTCTGTATACAAAGTGTAATGCACTGCTCAAGCAAAATAAAACTCCATTGAGAGTGTGAGAAAAACGAACCATCAATAAACTACCCTCTGTTCTCTCTGGTCTCAAAACATTTGGATAGAAAGAAAAGCTACGCCTCTGAGGCTGTTAGAACCAGAGGCGATCTGGATACAGTGAACCAATTTTTCAAAGTCACTGCCAATGTCTGAAAAAGTCCTGAGTTATCTGAGTAATGTGAAGTATGAGGAATTTCTGCCGAAAAATCAACATTTCAAAGGGGTCAGACAACACAGAAAGACCATTCTACTTTAAGTGTGTGTATGTGTGTGTGCCTGTGCCTGTGTCTGTGTGTGTCAGGACAATAAAAAATTAGGTTTCTTAAATGAAACTTACTGAGTAATAGTTTATCTAAGGATTCAAGCAATAATGTGAGGACTTCAGAGGATCACTGGAGGCAAGGGGAAAGAAAATAAACATTCATTACATTAACACACAGCTCCTTTCATTCTCCCGCAAACTGATTCAGAACCTGTAGTGTGATCTTTCTGACACTCTCCTCGACGTTTTCCCTCCCTTTATAAGTGAGCCCATCTGTTTCCTACATTCTGAGATGACAGTAAAACCCAGAGCGTACTGAAGACCCCATGAAGGAATGAGTGCCACAGCCACGGAACTCAGCTGCCATCCGCCCAACAATTCTAATCTGTAAGAGCTTTGGGAGAGGCTGAGAGGCAAAGCCTGCAAATCTTTCAGGGAAATGCCCGTCTCGCCACCACCCGCAAGCTCTCTGGCTCTGTCTGCTTGAGAAACTGGGTGTTTCTTCTTGGCTTCTCAAAACGCACCAAAACGACAATCAGGCCCTTCCACTGGGATGCAGCTCCCCAAACAGAAAAAGTACAAATGCAGAAGCTCTGGAAAGGTGAGCACAAGGAAGCAGCTAAGTCTAGTTTAGAAAATAACCTGAACACAGTGTCGGCCTGACACTCTTTGAGACATACCCACCACCACCACCACCACCAGTGCTGAGTCTCTCTGCACCCCAAACCACAACTGCCCACCCCACCCTCTTCAGAGCACAGAGATGAAGCATCATCTCCCGAGCATGCGCCTAACTAGCTCTGGAAAATCACGGGGATTTTTTTTTTTTAAGTCCCACTCCCCAATCTCCCTCCAAAGCATCACGCACCAGCAGCCAGTGCGGGGTCTGCAAACAGACCGCATGTTCTGAGGGCCTCAGTGGCCTGCCCAAAGGGTCTGGTCCTCTCCTCCTAGGCTGCAATCTAAGCTCAGGCAAAGCCAGACTTTGGGAACAGCCTGCCCCCTTCTGGTCTCCTTGAGCTCCGTGGAAGGGCAGGGGCTGGGTGGGCACAGCTACAGGAGGATGGGCCCCCGGCTCCACCCTGCAGGTCTGCGCTGTGATTTCAGGATCTGACAGGGCACAGGGGTAGACATCATCGGGGAAGGGAAGAGCAAGGACATGGACAAACAGATTAAATATCCAGTACAAATCCAGGTGAGACGGCAGTGAACAACTGCATGGTAGACAGCCACAAAGACGGGGGGAGGACAGAAAAAAGGGGACAAAAAATACAGGTGTGTCTATATCGGAAGAAACTGAGAGCCTGGGAGGTGTGTGTAGGGGGACAGTCACTGAACTTGCAGACGAGAGCAGAGTTTCAGAAAAGCAAAGCACCTCAGCTGCTGGAAGCGGCATTCTAACAGGAATAGAAAAGGAAAAGAGGCACGCTCTCTCCTACCTTCCCAACTGCTAACCTCAGCGCAGCCCAGCTGGAGGATGAGAGAAGAAGACACAGAACTGAACACCCAGAGAACAGGTGTGGACGTAGGCTCCAAAATGTCAGAGACCCAGGAAGGAATCAGCCAACCAGGCTTGCTTCCCTCCCTCCACTTGTTTCAACAGGTGGTATGTGCATGGGGAAAAGCACCTCCTGACGCCCATCTGGACCCCAGATGCAAAGGATACAGTTAGCCCCACGCTTCCATGGCCATCCTACATGTTCCCACACTGGGCTAGCAGTGCATGTCCTGAACCTCCTCCCACCCCACCTCCCTGAAGGGCTCCGACTCCAGAAAGAACTTCTCATTGCATTTCTGCCCAAACACATCACTATCCACTCCTGGAGTTCAAAGGCAGTGTCTGAGAGTACCCTTTGCTACAAATAAGAGGCATTCGGAACATTCTGGTTCCCCACCGGCACTCTCACTCCATCCTCCTCCCTGGGAACGGGGAAAAGACTTCTCCCTGCTACCCACACAGACCAGCCAGCAACGTGAAATGCCATCGCATCACGCCTTGGGCTGGCTCAGCCCACAGACACAAAGAACTGCACTCTGGCAAAGAGGGTCGCCTCTCTGCCTCCAAAGAAGTTTGGCAGATCAAAGGGCATCACGCTGTGTCTGAAGGCAGCTTTCAGTGAAGGCTCCCAAAGTGACAGGTGACAGAGACATGCATTCAGTGCCTAAGAGCCTGAAATTACCCCCTGGTGTCTAATGTCCCCAAGGGTTGGGAGAAGCTCTGTGGGCAAGCAGCAGGGATGAAGATACAGACACATCAGGAAGATACAGACACATCCCTAAGCTTGAAGACAGACACGCCCACAGGTGCTGAGACCCTGGCTCAAAGGTGGGGACTCTGACCTCTCCTGTGTGCTCTGAGTTCAGTGGGCTAAGCAAGGCGGGCCAAATAAGGTGTGAAGGGCCTCCCGGGAGAGGTCGTGGGCAGGGTAGAAGACACCCAGATGGCCCCAGAAGATCTGCGGAGGGAACAGTTTCAGAGCCTGGATTGTTCACACCCAAGGAGGTGCAAAGTAAACCCACAGAAGCCTAAGTTGAGGTGCTGTGATCTGATACACAGCTGGTGACAGGAACGAGCCACACACTACGACAGAGAGCTGGACACAAACGCCTAGGAGAAGGGGCCATGCCCTGATACTGGAGACAGGGAACCAGGAGAGAGCAAGGTTAGACATGGACAAGGTAGAGACAGGAGTCTCAGGCATCCAGGAATGCAAAACAGGAGACTCAAAGTAAGACCGGGCACTGGAGACAGTCTTGACTCCGGGACACGGGTGATGACTTGGGATCAGACCCCTCTCAAGCCAGGCAAAGACAACGAGGCAGCAGACGGAGGACTGAGTGGTGTGCACCCAGCTAGGCAAAAACCAGAGATGCGCTGAGCACCACCGCCGGAACAGCGGCTGCGGATCCCGGCACGGTCCAGGGTCTCAGACCCGGAGTGAGGCAGCAACGCCCACAAGCACAGAGCAAGTCGGGGCGCCCAGCTAGAGTGACGGGGATAGGCACCCAGCCAGGCTCCGGTAACCCCTAAAAGCGCCTCCTTGGAGATAACTTACCCAGAACCCCAGGGGGCAGTCCTCAGACTCGGGATGGGGCAGGGACCCAGCCCCTGCTTCCAGGGGAAAGAGATGTGGGGCCAGCAGGCTTGGGGAGTCCCGATCTGATGAGTGGGGTTCAAGGGCTGGGGGTGGGGGGGGGGCGTGGGGTCCGGCCGCCTGCCCTCCGGTTTCCCTCCCTCCATTGCTCCCTTCAGGACGCGAGCCGAAAGGGCATCTTACCAGCGCCCGCGCGGCCAGTGCCCCTCGGCTGGCCGGCTGCTGCGCGCGGGGTGCTCCGGGGCCGCC
>NW_011494644.1:925549-933896 GCF_000754665.1 Bison bison bison | reverse complement strand
CCCGGGTCCCCCGGACCCCGGCGGGAGTGGGTGGGGGGAAGGGGGACAGTCCCCGCCCGCGGCCGAGGAGACGAGGCCGGAGGCATAAAAGGAAGAGGGAGCTTGGGGTGAGGGCGGGCCCGTTCAGAATCTAGGGGAGGTCGGGAGGCTCGGGGGTCCTGAGATCCAGCCTTCCATGTGGGAAGCAAGCCCGAAACAGCTGAGTGGAGCGAGCTCCCCGCCCGGAGTTTGCGGTCCAGGCGTCTTCTCTGGGCAGAGACTGCTTGGCAGGTGGAGACGCGAGAAACGTGTCAGGAGTGTCTGAGCCAGGGAAGGGGTTCACGCGGCCGATCCCTGGATCCCTAGCTTGAAGGGGAGGGGAGGAGGCTAAACCGGAATGTGCGTGACTCCTGAATCACACCCGGTCCCCTAGTGCCAAAGATGTACTGAGTGCTTCATTGAGTCACTTCTCTGATCCCTAAGGACCAACAAGCCAGGAGACTTCCAAACCCAGTTGGCAAGCAAGTGCTTTCCTGGGGGAGAGAGAGAGACTCCGTGGAGTTCCTCAAGCCTCAGGCTGCAAGCCCCAAAGGCTGGTCCCTGTCTTCCACCAGGTCCTTCTCATCCACCCTGAAGCTCGCCTTTCTGACTGCCTGAGAGAACAAGTGGGTCTTACATCACAAAGTCAAGTTCTTTCCCATCAAGGCTGGACTGTCCTGGTGACCTTGAGCCAGGAACTCCTCCCTGGGCCTGAGCGTCCTCCTCTGTGAATGAGGCTTTAGGCTCACAGATCCCAGTGGACTCAAGTTTCATCGTCAGCCATCTCTGACTCAGTCTTTCCAGTCTTTCCCTCTGGTGTCCTCTTGCCCAGCAGCCCTGAGCACATGGTGAGTGCATAGTAGGAGTGGGTGTCTCAGATAAGACTCAGCACTATCCCAAAACCGTAGCAGATCAAACCCCCAGCTTGTGAATTGGGGACTCAGGGTGAAGGCTTTGCATCTTATCCACTGTGTTCTTCGACCTGATCCTAGCTTTAAAGGGAAGAAAGTGAAAGAATAATGAGAAGGAGGCAGGGAAGAGATTGTTTCACTTGTTCAACAACAGTCTGTGAACATCAAGGTAGAGTGCAGGAATCCAAAGGTAAGTGAGGCTTAACCTCCCCTTCAGCAAGCCTGGAGTCTGGAGGAGCCAGATGTGCATGTTGGTCACTAACAGTGAGGTCAGTGTTGCTTTGGAGACGTGCAAGAAGTGCTCTGGGTTCATGAGGGTGCAGTGGGGGTGGCCACTAAGAAGGTGTTTTCTGGATCCACATAATAAGCCAACCCATTTCCCTGAACTGGCCGTGTAAAATGCCAATTAGGGAGATCTTAACTCCAGAAAAGGCTCAGCTTTCAGACTATCCAGGCCTGGCTGGGCATGTAGCCAAGCATAGAGGCTGCCCGCCTTGGGCTCAGCCCATCTAACCAGGAGTGAGATAGAACCGAGGCAAGCTCCTATGGTCACACAAGTCTTTGGCCATCTATTTATCACCTGGGACTATTTTGGTTGCAAGTAATAAAACATTTATTATGTCTTTAAAATTAGAGTTTACTGCATCATATAACCAAATGTTCCAGAGAAAAGACGTCAGGTGAGGTTTGATCCAGCAACTCAGAACTATGTCCTGGGACTGCTTTTCTTTCCATCTCTCCTCTCTGCCTTTCATGAGGCCAGCTTCATCCTGAGTTTCTCTTTTCATGTCACAGCCTGGCATCAGTTGCTCAGACTAATTGTATCTTTTGTTCATTTCTAGCCCAAGAGAAGGAAGGTCAGGATTTCCCAGCATTCTCAAAGGTCCATATATTCTTTCTGATTGAGCCAGCTTCGGGTCACAGGTCACCCCTAAACCAAGCACTGTGGCCAGAAAGATAGAATGTGCTCATTAGCTTGGCCAAGGTCCCATACACCTCCTCTGGCACTAGGGCAAAGCCAGATTCCCTCCAACCACCCTATAGAATCTATAGGGATCAAGGTCTTACAGGAAAGTGGGAATAGGTACAGGGAAGGTTGCTTGTACTCTATGAAGTCACCGTGATGCTTACCTGACTTGGACAGGCCACTCCTTTCCCAGGACTTCAGTTTCTTTAAAGCCAAATGAAGAATTCAATGAGATGGTCCCCAAGATCATCATGTCATGTCCCTAGAACTCTTGCTTAGTATCTAAAGAGACCTTCCCAACCCAGCTGGGACTGCCCTGGAGACACTTGACATCCCTGCCCTCTAGCGCATCTTTGCTTCAGTGATTCTGCTGCATTTCTCCTCTAGGCAGCAGTGATGTTATCTGCTTCCTCCACGTGGCACAGTTTAACCAAAGGACTGTTTAACCACAGTCCTTTGGGGCCCACACTCTTGTTCAGCTCCCTTGAGAGCCACAGGCTGGAGTGAGGTTAAGGATCCAGCCCCCTGGGTCCCTGGAGAAAGAGAGAGTTGTTTGTTTATCTCGACTCATAAAATGCTGCCCTGAAAAGAGGTTTAAAAGCTCCGGCAGGTTACGGATACCATAAACAGCTTATGTGAGGTTTTTGGGACGAAAAATCACCTGAGATAGAGGAATGGGAAAGCGGGATCCTAGGGACCATCTTCCTGCCCCGAGACAGATCAAGACGGCAGTACCTCAAGCATCTTTGTGGGGCCCAGGTAATGCCTAAGCACCTGGCAGCAGCAGACTTTCACAACAGCAGCAAGTTTCTTGAGAATTTTAAAAGCTCATTCAGTCATTCAGCACAGATGTCCTGGACCCTGTTATGTGCTAGGCATCATGCTGGGCAAGTGTGATATAGAAATGCGGCAGATTCCCTAAGGAATTTTTCTTTTTAAGTGTGCTTCCTACGCTTGCATTAACTGAGAGCCAGAGCTCTGAAGAAGTTCTAGCTAATTTGTGGGATACCTTCCCCTATCCCATCCCTGAATCTTGTTTTATCACCACTTTTCAGTGAGGGAAGAGTAAATCAGTGCATCAGTAGTTCTGAGATCCTGGTTTGCCCAGCACGAGGCTAGGGGACGAGACGGAAACCAGGGGGAAGGGTGGGGGGAGTCTTTACCCTCAAGGAGCTGTCAAACAGATTGCCAGCTCTGCCGCTTTTCAACTGAGACGTTCAGCATCGGTTGTTTTGCTTCTTTATGCCTCAGTTTTTCATCTGTAAAATGGGTGCATCTGTGTTCACTCAGTCCTGTCCAGCTCTTTGTGATCACATGGACTGTAGTGTACCAGGTTCCTCTGTCCATTGAATTTTCCAGGCAAGAATGCTGGAGTGGGTTGCCATTTCCTTCTCCAGGGGATCTTCCCAACCCAGGGATCAAATGTGAGTCTCCTGCGTTGGCAGGTGGATTCTTTGCCACTACACTACCTGGGAAGCTCTGTGAAATGGATGGGGTGGGATGAAAATAGGGCTTTGCTGATAGATTTCTTATAAGGATTAAATGAGATAACGCATATAAAGATTTTTTTCCATAGAGATTGGCACACAGTGAGTGCTCGTTAAACGTAAGATATTATTCATTTCATTTGGAACAGTAGGGCAGTGTCTAAAGATATCAGAGGGAAAAAAGAATAGTCAGGGAAAGCAGCCTGGAAGAAGTGGCACTCAACCTAGTCCTTGATTTGGGTGGAGGATTGCCAAGCACCCCAAGGTTAGGGAACTGGTCTCATTCATCTCTGCTGTCTCTGGCACTTTCCATAGTGCAGGGTAGAGTCAACTTTGGTTGAACAAGGAACACCAATAACAGTCATGCTGCTGGAATGAGCCTGGGATGTTCCTCCAGCAGCAAGACAGCTGCTGAGTGGAGCCTGGTACCTGAAGTTCACAGAGCCCATCACAGCAACTTTTTAGTTGTATGAGTTTAAACAAGTTGTTTAGCGTTACCAAGCCTCAGCATTTCCATCTGTAAAAGGTGAAGAAGACTGATAATACCCATGTCTTAAGGTTACTGGGTGGCACAGTGGTAAAGAATCTGCCTGGATTGCAGGAGACACAAGAGACTCGGGTTTGATCCCTGGGTCAGGAAGATCCCCTGGAGAAGGAAATGGAAACCCACTACAGTATTGTTGCCTGGGAAACCCTATGGACAGAGGAGCCTGGCACCCTGTAGTCCAAGTGGTTGCAAAGAATCGGACATGACTAAGCACACACACATGCAAAGGCTACTAGAGGGCAGAGGCAGCGGAGTGGCATAATATCTTATAGGCATTCCCTATAAGATACTGGTACTGACCACTGGCAGAATTGAAGGAATGTTAGCAGGCTGGTCTGTAAAGAAGATGCCCTCCCTTTCTCTCCAGTAGTTCTGACGGGAGGTACCTGAGACTAGGGATTGACATGCCTTCTTCTAAATTTAAATAAACTTCAGCTGAATAATAAATTAAGACAAATACACAATTTTTATTTTTTGAAATCTTAATCATGTCCCTGTTTCTTTTTGGTTTATTGCAGAGTTTATTTTGTTTACCCAAACTCTACAAATTGACTCTGACTTTGCTCTTAAAAAATTTAAAACCCCCCCTTAGGTTTCACTTCTGCTTCAGACAGAAATCATAAACATGGGTCACCTGTTCCTGAATGTCAGTGAGAGAGTTATGCATGAAACATCCATCCATCGTCCCGCCCCCAGGAATTCCTGACTCTCTCCAACAAGCAAGTGCAAGAACCAGAGTTCCTGGGGCGCTTGGAGGTCAGAAGAGCCAGGATGCTGAAAGCCCCTCCCCAGGGCTCCCCAAAACACATAAGGACATAGACACGCATCACCCTCAACCCCACCCAAGAGAAGGAAACGGCCTCTGATCAGACCACAGGCTGACGCAGGTGACATGCCCCGCCAGACGCCCAGCTGTGCTTCTGAAACCTGCGGCTTTTCCGGAGAACTGTCTGCCAGCTGTATCAGCAGAGGGAGCTCTAGGTAGCAAATAACTTTCCTCTGACAGCGTGTAGTACTTGCCTGCAGATAAGATTTGCAGGAGACAACTAGAATAAGTTAAATGGGGGTCCTAACTGGGTCTGTGTAGGAGAAAACCCCGCCTATTTGCCAGGGTAGCGTGGGGGTAGGGGTGGCGGGGTTGGTCAGGATTGGAGAGTGATCTGAGAGAAGAGGAGACACCAGCTGAGGAAAGGATGTGTGACAATCAGCCACCACCACCACCACTGCTTAGGGGATTATCTGACCTTGTTCTGTACCACCTCTTTTATCCACTCCCAGTCTTCTCACAGCCTTTGTTCAATACTAGCCTCTCATTTATGTGATGATTGAAAAGGGTCCAAGTCTCAAACTAGCTTGGCAGACTTCTCTTCAAAATAAGTGTTTCCTATGTGTATTGCATGCGTGCTAAGTTGCTTCAGTTACATCTGGTTCTTTGCAACCCCCCCAGACTGTAACCCTCCAGGCTCCTCTGTCCGTGGACTCTCCAGACAAGAATGCTGAAGTGGATTTCCTTTTCCTTCTCCATCATTGTGTGTATTAGTGGTGCACGATCTGGTCGCTGGGGCTATAGGCTTAGAACTGTGGGAGGACACAGCCGTGATGATGGTGGGTGATGATCCTGATGACTGTGATGGTGAGAGTTAGAAGTGTACGGAGCACTTACTATGTGCCAAGCCCTGTGTGGAGAGTGTTAACAGTAGTAATCACCAAATATTTATCAAGAACCTAAGATACCCAGGATGGTGCTCATGAAGGGGGCGTTCAGGGATGAATAAAGCATGGAAGGTCCCTGCCCTCCTGGAGACTGCATTCTAAATTCTAGATCCTTGATTATATGTGCAACCAAAATGAGCAAATAAATATGTGAACAAGTATTAGCAGGGAGTAAAGAGTGAAAAAAAGTATAAGGGGCCGTCTGCTAGAATGACCAGGATAGGGCAAGTTTAAACAGGCTGGTCAAGAGGACCTCACTGACAGGGTTCCACTGGAGTGATTCAAGAACTGTCTCATGAAATCCAGCTTTTAGGAAGTCCGATTTCTTTAAAGCTCCATCATCTGTCGACTGAATAAATAAAGGTTAGATCTGTTTTTATCAAATGTGTATATATGCTCTTGTACCATATAAGTGAAAAATGCTACCTAATTCATGGAAGTTCTTTTGTCATTTTGGATTTTTTTCAAACAATGATTAGTGAAAACGTGACAGTTTTCTTGGGTATGATGAGAAGATAGAATGAGTTAGCAAAAAGTCCATTAATAAAAAGTCAAAGGGATACCATCTTACCAAAAAAAAAGATTTGAAGACAACTCATTTGAAAAGACCCTGATGCTGGGAAAGATTGAAGGCTGGAGGAGAAGGGGACGATTGAGGGTGAGATAGTTGGATGGCATCACCGACTCAAGGGACATGAGTTTGAATAAGCTCTGGGAGTTGGTGATGGACAGGGAGGCCTGGTGTGCTGCAGTCCACGCAGTCGCAAAGAGTCAGACACGACTGAGCAACTGAACTGAACTGAACTGGTGTATTTTATCTCAACATTTTCTTGTCCAAATTCTCTTTTGTTTTATTAACTTTACCCTCACCCCTTCAGAAGTTCAGTGTGTTGCCAGTGTTTCTGTCTAGTCCATGTGTCTTTAAGTTGTAGCTTCAGCCTTCTACCCCAAACTCGTTTCCGTCCTGTTTGCAGCCTCTGTTTTGCACCCTCATCTCAATTCACCTTGTACTTGTTGTTATTCCTCAGTGTAGCTCAAGTCCCTTTTGCTTGTATACCTCAGGAATCCATTTCAAAAAGACTCAAGGGAAAAGTGGATATGCTTGAGTCTGAAAGCTGCCTGCCAGATACCTGTTCTTCTCTTCTTGCTTGATAAAAAAAATCCTGATTTATTTAAAATGATGATATGCCCAAGCAGAAAACAATGGTCCCCAACTTTCCTTGTAGTTTGAGGTGATCAAAGAAAGAGCAATAGATGTTTTTGTGGAGCTTCCAAGATAGCCTTTGGGAGAGGGTGCTAAACCAGTTAGTGAGTGCCCTCTTGTCCCTTGCTATTTCTGTTCTTTCTAGAATATAGAAAGGATAGCTGGAGCTCCAGCAGCCATCTTATGACCATGAGGATAGAAGTCATTACTCAGAAGTAATGAGCCAGAAGGAGAGAAGCAGCCTAGGTCCCTGATGCCTTTGTGATCTACTGTATATGGCCCACCCTTGCTCCTTGTTTCAGACATGAGGTGGTTGAAGCCACTCAAACTGGGCTTCTGTTTCTACAGTTGGTACACTGAGATATGGGATGGAATTGAGCAACCTAACTGAAAGAAGGTTACGGATAAAGCTATGCCTCGGGAAGAGCTGGAACCAGAGATGGGAACACATAAGTCTGTCCGAACATCTTCTGTCTCTGCTGCTCTTTGAAAGCTTGGTTAGTTCTCTTTCATGGCAAAGCAATGCCCTCCATGTTTAAGAAACACAGCTGCCCAGATCTTGGGTGTCACATCCCACGGCCGTCATAAAGGGACAGGTTCTCCCTCTACAACCATGCGCCTCAGGTGGGCCCTTGAGGCTGCTCTGTCCCTCCACGTATTGCTAGTCCATTTACTCTCCCATGCCCTTCAGTCTCTAACACCCCTCTCTCTCCCTCACCTGCCTGAGGACCTGCTTCATACGTCACTGAGGAAGGAGAAAGCAAGCAGAAAGGGGTTCCCACAAGCTCCCTCTGCCTCATTGCCACACTCCCTTGCACGTGCATCGACTAAGGTATTTTTTGTTGGGGTGTAATTGCCTTATAATATTGTGTTAGTTTCTGTTATACAATGAAATAAATCAACTATATGTATACATATAACCCTCCCTCTTGGGTCTCCGTTCCACCCCCCTCATCACCCCTATCTGGGTCATCAGAGCACTGAGCTGAGCTCCTGCAGTTCCCCACTAGCTATCTGTTTCACACGTGGCAATGCCTGTATGTCAATCCTAACTTCCCAATTCATCCCACCTTCCCCTCCCCTCCATGTCCACATGCTATTCTCTACGTCTTCATTCCTATTCCTGCTCCGCAAATAGGTTCATCTGTACCTTTTTTTTTTAAACACCTCACATATATGCATAAATATGCAATATTTGTTTTTCTCTTTCTGACTCACTGCACTCTGTATGACAGACTCTAGGTCCCTCCACATGTCTACAAATGACCCAATTTCATTGCTTTTTATGGCTGAGTAATATCCCTTTGTATATATGTACTGCATCTTCTCTATCCATTCATCTGTCAGTGGACATCTAGGTTGCTTCCACATCCTGGCTATTGTAAATAGTGCTGCAGTGCACACTGGGGTACATAATTCAAAAAGACACATACTGCAGTGTTCATTGCATCGACTGTGTTTTGGTGGACATGCTAGCCAGGCTCCTGCATGAAGCCCACT
>NW_011494644.1:906821-925449 GCF_000754665.1 Bison bison bison | reverse complement strand
ATGAAGCCCACTCTCATTTGCCCATGAGACCCCACTGTTTCTCTTGGTTTTTGGACATCACTCCACCACGACCCTCTCTTGCCTCCCCACTCTCTACAGTAGCATGGTTTCCAGGATTCAAACTTACTGCTACTTCTCTGATCAAAAACAAAGTCCTCTCTTGGTCCTGCTTCCTCGTATTTCACTTCCCTTTGCAGCAAAAGTCCTCAGAAGAGTTACCTAACTCCCTGTCTCCAGTACGCACTTCCTTGCTGCTGCTACTGCTGCTAAGTCACTTCAGTTGTGTCCGACTCTGTGCGACCCCATAGACGGCAGCCCACTAGGCTCCCCTGTCCCTGGGATTCTCCAGGCAAGAACACTGGAGTGGGTTGCCATTTCCTTCTCCAATGCATGAAAGTGAAAAATGAAAGTGAAGTTGCTCAGTCATGCCCGACTCTTAGTGACCCCATGGACTGCAGCATACCAGGCTCCTCCGTCCATGGGATTTTCCAGGCAAGAGTACTGGAGTGGGGTGCCATTGCCTTCTCCGACGCACTTCCCTATTTTCTCCTAAACAAGGTTCTTGCTCCCTGTCCTCCCCCTGGGCTTCACACACACAACGAAACTGCTCTCAAGCCCATCATCTCTCACCTTGAGCAGCAGCTCCCCTCCCTGTGGCTCATGCTTCTCCATTACCCTGGCTTCCTTGCTGTCTCTGAAACATACCAGTCAGGCCTTTCTCAGGACACTGCCCTGGTTATTCATTCTGTATAGAATATTCTTCACCAGTTACAACCCTGCCCAGGATCTCTGCACACCTCCCTCCTTCATCCTGTTCAAGCTTGTGCACCAATGCCAGCTCATTTATGCCTTTTTTGACTATCCTAGTGAAACTGCAGTCAACACTCCTAATCACCTTTACTGTAGCACTGATTTCCTTTTGTATAAAAATCATTTATGGAACTTCCCTAGTGGTCCAATGGCTAAGACTCCAGGCTCCCAACACAGGGGGCCCAAGTTCAATCCCTGGTCAGGGAACTAGATCCCACATGCTACAACTAAGAGTTCACATACCGCAACCAAATAAATAACTATTATTTTATAAAAAAATAAAAAATCATTTATTATAGTTTGTGCTTTATAACCATCTCACCCCATAGATTATAAGCCCCATGAGGGCAGGTATTATCAGTTTTGTTCACTACTGCCAGTACTAAGTCCTTGGCACATAGTGATCAGTGAATTAATCACTTTTTTAGACATAATCCAAAAACATCTCAACAAGGGTGCTGAGTCCTGGCTTGAGCCTGGCACTACCTGGGACCCACTGGATTTAGTTACAAGAGTAGGGTCCCCTAAGAAGATGGAGAACTTGCATTAGTGTAATGAGGGGACCATTTGCAGGAGTGGAAAGTCAACCATGCCACAGATGTCAGATGCAGGGTATTGTTTGAGGACAAGACTGTATCCAAACCATCCCAGTTTGGACCCTGAATCTGCTCCATTTATCTTACCTCTGAAGCTGTGCAAAGTTGTTTCACATCCTTCTTAGCATCCTCCGAGGGTTGCCTGGAGTTTCAATGAATGAGTTACTGTTAAAACGCACTTGAACCCCTGCCAAACACAAAGTAACACCAAGTTCAAAAACTGAAAACTATTAGAAAAATAATGAGAACTTGATAAAATAAATACATATGTTTTTGAAGAAATCAATGCTCTTATTTTCCATATAAAGAAAACAATAGAAATAAAAATATATAAGGACAGGAGAAATTGCATTGTGCAACCTAAAAACTCAATAGATATGTACAGAAACAGGCTTATATTAACGAAAGTAAGTATTGTTTTCTAGTACCCATGATATCTGAATACAAAGTCTCAACAAATGAAATAAAGAGATTTTATTCAAGCCAAATTCTCTCTGATAATAATTCAATAATATTAGAAATTCATTTCTTAGAACTTAAAAATTGAGAAACACGATCTTAGACAACAAAATTCAATCTTTTTTAAAGCAATAAATAAAGCAACCGTTTATAACAGTCTATGAAATACAATAAAAGCTGTAGTCAGAGAAAAATTAATAAACTTCAATGCCTTTACTGTAAAGAATAACTAATAAAACAATAAGAGAACTTGTTATAAACCCCAAGATGCCAGAATAAGAACAAAATACAATAAAACATTCCAAACAGCAAATTAATAATTATAGAATCTGATGTAATAGAACAGAAGGCACAAACAGCAGAAAAGAAAACAAGCTCAAAAGCTCATTTTTGAAATACCATATTGGGTGAAAGGAATCAAAAGGTACAAATTTCCAGTTATAAAATAGATAAGTCTGGGGAATGTATTGTGAAGCATGGTGACTATAATTAATAATACTGTATTATACATCAGTGTCTCTTTTGCTGTCTCGTACACAGGGTTATTGTTACCATCTTTCTAAATTCCATATATATGCGTTAGTATACTGTATTGGTGTTTTTCTTTCTGGCTTACTTCACTCTGTATAATAGGCTCCAGTTTCATCCACCTCATTAGAACTGATTCAAATGTATTCTTTTTAATGGCTGAGTAATACTCCATTGTGTATATGTACCACAGCTTTCTTATCCATTCATCTGCTGATGGGCATCTAGGTTGCTTCCATGTCCTGGCTATTATAAACAGTGCTGCAATGAACATTGGGGTACACGTGTCTCTTTCCCTTCTGGTTTCCTCAGTGTGTATGCCCAGCAGTGGGATTGCTGGATCATAAGGCAGTTCTATTTCCAGTTTTTTAAGGAATCTCCACACTGTTCTCCATAGTGGCTGTACTAGTTTGCATTCCCACCAACAGTGTAAGAGAGTTCCCTTTTCTCCACACCCTTTCCAGCATTTATTGCTTGTAGACTTTTGGATCGCAGCCATTCTGACTGGCGTGAAATGGTACCTCATAGTGGTTTTGATTTGCTCATAATCACTCATAATCAGAGAAAATGAGTGATGTTGAGCATCTTTTCATGTGTTTGTTAGCCATCTGTATGTCTTCTTTGGAGAAATGTCTATTTAGTTCTTTGGCCCATTTTTTGATTGGGTCATTTATTTTATATGGACTCTGTGGGAGAGGGAGAGGGTGGGGAGATTTGGGAGAATGGCATTGAAACATGTATAATATCATGTATGAAACGAGTTGCCAGTCCAGGTTTGATGCACGATACTGGATGCTTGGGGCTGGTGCACTGGGATGACCCAGAGGGAGGGTATGGGGAAGGAGGAGGGAGGAGGGTTCAGGATGGGGAACACAGGTATACCTGTGGTGGATTCATTTCAATATTTGGCAAAACTAATACAATACTGTAAAGTTTAAAAATAAAATAAAATTTTTAAAAAAAGTAAAAAAAAATACTGTATTATATATTTGAAAGCTGTTAAAAAATTCAGATCTTAAAAATCTTCATTCAGAAGAAAAAACGATTATGACTATGTATGGTGATGGATCCCATGGACAGAGGAGCCTGGTAAGCTGCAGTCCATGGGGTCGCTAAGAGTCAGACTTGACTGAGTGACTTCACTTTCACTTTTCACTTTCATGCATTGGAGAAGGAAATGGCAACCCACTCCAGTGTTCTTGCCTGGAGAATCCCAGGGATGGGGGAGCCTGGTGGGCTGTCATCTATGGGGTCGCACAGAGTCAGACACACTGAAGTGACTTAGCAGCAGCATGGTGATGGATGGATGTGAGAGTTGGACTTTAAAGAAAGCTGAGCACCGAAGAATCTATGCTTTTGAACTGTAGTGTTAGAGAAGACTCTTGAGAGTCCCTTGGACTGCAAGGAGATCCAACCAGTCCATCCTAAAGGAAATCAGTTCTGAATATTCATTGAAAGGACAGATGCTAACGATGAAGCTCCAAAACTTTGACCACCTGATGCAAAGAACTGCCTCATTGGAAAAGACCTTGATGCTGGGAAAGATTGAAGGCAGGAGGAGAAGGGGATGACAGAGGATGAGATGGTTGGATGGCATCACCAAAACGCTGGACGTGAGTTTGAGCAAACACTGGGAGTTAGTGATTGACAGGGAAGCCTGGTGTGCTGCAGTCCATGGGGTTGCAATGAGTCAGGCAGGACTGAGCGACTGAATTGAACCGGCTGATGGTGATGGATGATAACTAGCCTCATAGTGATCATTTTGCAATATACAAATATCAAATCTTATGTTGTACACCTGAAACTAATATAATGCTATACATCAATTATATATCAATTTAAAAATTTAAATTGGAAAAATGAAAATATCAGATTAAACCCCCACATAAGTCTGACTCAGGAAGAAAGTGTGGTCATATGAAACGGCTACGTTTTTGAAAACAAAAAAAAATGACTCTGGAAAAGGTACATTTGAAGGAATCAATTACTTAAAAGAGATGAAAGGTTTAGCATTTTAAAAGAGCTGCAGAACAGAGAGGTTCTTAGCTGAGTTCTATATAATGTCATATGAAAAGCAAACTGCTCCAATTTCCTTTTGTTGAAGTATAACTGACTTATAATATTATATTAGTTTCAGGTGTACGAGATAGTGACTTGATGTTTTATGCATTACAGAGTGATCATCATGGTAAGTCCAGTTAATATCAGTCACCATACATATTGACTACATTTTTGTGCTGTACATTCTATCCTGTGACTTATTTATTTGCATGTTTGTTTTCAGTTTATTTTATTTTTTTAACTGAAGTATAGTTGATTTACAATGTTGTGTTAATTTCAGGTATACAGTAAAATGACTCAGTTATGCATACATATATATTTATTTTTTCAGATTCCTTTTTCCCAAATATTGAGTATCACTCCCTGTGCTATTTAGCAGGTCTTTGTTGGTTATGCATCTTTAAATTTTATATGTAGTAGTGTGTGTATGTTAATACCAAACTCCTAATTTATCTCTCCCCATTCCCTTTTTCCCTTTGGTAATGTCAAATTTGTTTTCTATGTCTGTGAGTCTATTTCTGGTTTGTATATAAGTTCATTTGTATCATTTTTTTTTAGATTCCACATATAAATAATATCCTATGATATTCATCTTTCTGTATCTGACTTACTTAGTATGATAATCTCTAGAGTGAGTAATATTCCATTGTACCAATATATTCATTCATCTGTCAATAGACATTTAAGTTGCTTCCATGTCTTGGCTATTGTAAATCGTGCTGCAGTAAACACTGGCGTGCACGTATCTTTTCAAATTATGATTTTCTCCAGATGCATGCTCAGGAGTTGGGATTGCAGAGTCATAGGGTACCTCTATTTTTAGTTTTTAAAGGAACCCCCAGACTGCTCTCCATAATGGCTATACCAATTTACATTCCCACCAACAGTGTAGGCATGTTCCTTTTTCTTCAAACCCTTTCCAGCATTTATTATTTGTAAACTTTTGGTTAAGGCCATTCTGACTGGCGTGAAGTGATATCTTGTTGCAGTTTTGATTTGCCTTTCTCTAATACTTACAGATGTGGATCTTTGTCTTTTGACCATCTGTATGTCTTATTTGGAGAAATATCTATTTAGCTCTTCTACCCACTAAAAAAATTTTTTTTTAATATTGAGCTGTATGATCTGTTTATATGTTTTGGAGATTAATCCCCTGTCGGTTACATCATTTGCAAGTATTTTCTCCCATTTTGTAGGCTGTCTTTTCATTTTGTTTATGGTTTCCTTGGCTGTGTAGAAGTTTTTAAGTTTAATTAGGTTCCATTTATTTATTTTTGCTTATATTTTATATTTCCATTACTCTAGGAGACAGATCAAAAAGATATTGCTGTGATTTATGTCAGACTGTTCTGCTTATGTTTTCCTCTAGGAGTTTCATAGTATCTGGTCTTCCAGTTAGGCCTTTAATCTATTTTGAATTTACTTTCGTGTATGGTGTTAGAGAATGTTCTAATTTCATTATTTTACATGTAGCTTATTTATTTTTTAACTGGAAGTTTGTGACTCTTTATCTTCCTCCTCTGTTTTGCTCATCCCCCCTGCCCCTCGAACCAGCAGCCAACAGTTTGTTCTCCGTATCTGTGAATCTGTTTGTGCTTTGTTCTGCTTGTTCATTTGCTTTGTTTTCAAAATTCCACATGTAAGTGAAGTCATACAATGTTCGCCTTTTTCTGTTTGATTTATTTAACTTGGCAGTTTACCCTCTAGACCTATTCGGGATGTTGCAATTGGCAAGAATTTATTCTTTGCTATGTTAGAATGTTATTCCATTGTGTGTGTGTATGTGTGTCTGTGTGTCTACACACACACACACATGCAATTTTCCTTCTTTGTCTATCAGTGGACACTTCTGTTGCTTCCATGTCTTAGATATTCTAAATAAGGCTGTGATAAACATTGGTGTGCACATTTCTTTCTGAATCAGTGTTTTTGTTTTCTTCAGGTAAATACCCAGACAGTTATTAGCTCTTCTTTTGCTGCTGCTGCTACTGCTGCTAAGTCACTTCAGTCGTGTCCGACTCTATGTGATCCCATAGACGGCCGCCCACCAGGCTCCCCGTCCCTGGGATTCTCCAGGCAAGAACACTGGAGTGGGTTGCCATTTCCTTCTCCAATGCATGAAAGTGAAAAGTGAAAGTGAAGTCGCTCAGTCGTGTCCGACTCTTCGTGACCTCATGGACTGCACCCTACCAGGCTCCTCTACCCATGGATTTTCCAGGCAAGAGTACTGGAGTGGGGTGCCATTGCCTTCTCTAGCTCTTCTTTTACTGTTTGGTAAAGTTTACTTGTGAAGACATCTGGTCCTGGCTTTTGTTTTTTGGGAGATTTTTTTTTTAATTACTGATTTGATTCCGTTCTGAGTAATTGATCTGTTTATATTTTCTATTTCTTCCTGATTCAGTCTAGGGAGATTATATGTTTCTAGGAATTTATCCATTTTTTCCCTAAGTGATCCAATTTGTTGGCATATACTTGTTCATAGCAGTTCCTATGATACTTTGTCATTCTGTGATCTCACTTTTAACATTTCCTCTTTTATTTCTGATTTTATTTAATTGGGTCTTCTATTTTTTACTTGATGAATCTGACTAAAAATTTATCCATTAAAAAAAAAATCTTCAAAGAACCACTTCTTAGTTTCATTGTTTTTTTTTTTTTTTTTTTCTATTGTATTCTTTTAGCCTCTGTTTCTTTGATTTCTGCTCTTATCTTTATTATACATTTCCTTCAGTTAACTTTGGGTTTCGTCTGTTCTTTTTTTCTAGTTCCTTTAGGTGTAAGGTTATATTGTTTATTTGATATTTTTCCTGTTTCCTGAGCTGTTTTATAGATTTTGGAGTGTTCTGTTTCTATTAACATTTGCCTCCATATATTTTCTGATTTCTTGTTTGATTTCTTCAGTGACCCATTTGTTGTTTAGCAGTATATAGTTTAGCCTCCACATGTTTGCATATTTTTCTGGAGGTTTTTTTCTTGTAGTTGATTTCATCTCATAACTGTTGTGCTTGAATAAGATGCTTGATATGATATCAGTATTTTTAAATTTATTGAAACTTGTTTTGTGGCTTAGCATATGTTCTTTTCTGGAGAATGTTCCATGTGTACTTGAAAAGAGCGTGTATTCTGCTGTTTTGGGTTGGAATGTTTTGTATGTAGCTACTAAATTCATCAGGTATAATATGTCATTTGAGGCCAGTGTTTTTTCATTGATTTCTTATCTGGATGATCTGTGCATTAGTGTAAATGGGGTATTAAAGTGTCCTAGTATTATTGTATTACTGTCAGTTTTTCCTGTTATGTTTTTTGATATTGATATTTTTGATATTTATTTAGATGTACTTGTGTTGGAGGCATATATATTTGTAACTGTTACATCTTTTTGATGGATTTTCTGTATCATTATGTAATGCCTTTAATTGTCTCTGTTACAGTCTTTGTTTTAAAGTTTATTTTGCATAATGTAGGTATTATTTGCTACCCCAGCTTTCTTGTTTCTCCCATTTACATGGAATGTCTTTTTCTATCTCCTCACTTTCAGTTTGTGCCTTTATATCTGAAGTGAGTCTCTTGTAGACATCATAAATATCTATATATCTATATGATATATATGCACATCTCTTTATAAACCCACTCAGCCAATCTTTGTCTTTTGATCGAAGCATTTAGTTCATTTATATTTAAGGAGATTATTGGTACTGGACACATCTCCTAATTAAATGAGTGCATTATTCTACTTAATAAATGTTATAGTTATGTAATTTTTAAAAAAATGTAATTATTGGTCCATATGACTGAAGCGACTTAGCAGCAGCAGCAGCATGAACTTATTGCCATTTTGTTCACTGTTTTCAGGATGCTTTGTAGCATAATTTTGTTCCTTTCTTCTTTTGTCTCTTCCCTCATGGTTCAGTGATTGCCTCTATATGTTATGTTTTGGATTTACTTTTCAGATTTTTGGCTTGTGGTTACCATGAGGTTTATATGTAACTGTATGCTGTTTGAAGTTGATGATCTCTTAAGTTTCAGCGTCTTCTAGCAACTCTGACTTGTTGTTCCCCCACTCAGTGCTTAATGTTTTTGACATTCTACTTTACATCTTTTTGTTTCGTGTATCCCTTAACTACTTATTGTAAATATAAATGACTTTACTACTCTTCTCTTTTAACCTTCCTACTAGCTTTGTAAGTAGTTGGTCCACTAGCTTTACTCTAGGCTTGCCATTGTGACTGAGATTTGTCCTTTTGTAATTTTCATATTTCTAGTCATGGTCCCTTCTTTTCCTTTTAGAGAAGTCCCTTTAACAATTCTTTAAAGCCAGGTTGGTGGTGCTGAACTGAAAGCTTTTGCTTGTCTGTAACACTCTTTATCTCTCCTTCAAATCTGAATGATAGCCTTGCTGGGTAGAGTATTCTTGGTTTTAGGTTTTTTTCCTTTTCATCACTTTGAATATCTTGTACCTCTCCCTTTCACCCTGCAAGATTTCTATTAAAAAGTCAACTCATAGTCTTATGGGAATTCCCTTGTATCTAACTAGTTGTTTTTCTCTTGCTGCCTTTGAGATTCTCCTTTCATTTTTTGATTTTTCCTAAGTATAATGTATCTTGGCATAGACCTCTTTGGATTCATTTTGTATGGAATTTTCTGTGCTTCCTGCACCTAAATGCTTTTTTTTTCCCCCAGGTTAGGGAGATTTTTCAGCTTTTATTTCTTCAAATAAATCTCCCCCCTCTCTATTTTTCTTCTCCTTTTGGTCCCCTATAATTCAAATGTCAATATGCTTGATGTTATCACAGAAGTCTCTCAATCTGTCCTCATTTTTTATAAAATTTTTTCTTTTTTTCTATTCAGCTTGGGTTTCAGATTTCCACTACTCTGTCTTCCAATTCACTGATCTGTTCTTCTGTATCATCTACTTTATTGTTGATTTTGTCTAGTGTTGTCTTTTTTAAAAAATCATTTTAGTTATTGTATTCCTTAGCTCTGTTTGGGTCTTCTCTATATTTTCTAACTCTTTTAAACTTCTTATTATGTTCATCAGTTCTTTTCCTAAGTTCATTGAGCATCTTTTTAATCATCACCTTGAACTCTTTGTCAGTCTGTTTATTTATACTTCCCTTAGTTCTTCTTCTGGGGTTCTGTCTTTTTTTCTTTGTTTGAAACATATTCTTCTGTCTCCTAGTTTTGCCTAATTTATTGTATTTATGTCTGCATAGTAGGTAGGGCTTCCCAGATAGCTCAGTGGTAAAGAACCCACTGCCAATGCAGGAAACATAAGAGATGCCGGTTTGATTCCTGGGTTGGGAAGATCCCCTGGAGGAGGGCATAGCAACCCACTCCAGTATTCTTGCCTGGAGAATGCCATGGACAGAAGAGCCTGGCAGGTGATAGTCCATAGGGTTGCAAAGAGTCGGATACAATTGAAGAGATTTAACATGCCACAGGTAGGTTAGTTAAATTTCCAGGCTTTGGAGAAGTGGCCTTATGTAAGATTAATCCTGAGTCCCAACAGCATACACCCCTCTGGACACAAAAGCTATATATTCTAGGGTTGCCCGTTATACAGGCGAAATGTTCCCTTTCGTTGTGTGAGTGCTGACTGCTGCTGGCACACTGGTGGGTGGGGCTGGCCCCTGGCCCAGTTGGTAGTCAGATCCTGCCTCATACAGAGGATGCTGACCTGCTGTTGTGTTGCACTGGGCCCTAGGGTAGCTGCCTTTGGGGTCAACAGCAGCTGGTGCTGGTGCCAGAATTCTCGTGAACAGGGCTGTGTCCAGTGGCAGATGGCTACAGGGCTGGGAGGGTCTGGGGCTGGTGTTGACCCACTGGTTTGCAAGGCCAGATTCCCAGAGCAGCTAGCTGGGGGGACTAAGAGGGCCTGGGGCTGGTGCCCAGTTGCTGGTGCTCCAATGTTATTCAAATAATTGCAAATCACAGACAGTGATTTTGAGACTTGACCAAATGACAGAATCACCTGGAGTATTTTTTTAAAACTCAGTTCAGTTGGGTTCAGTTCAGTCACTCAGTCAGGTCCAACTCTTTGTGACCCCATGGACTGCAGCACGCCAGGCTTCCCTGTCCATCACCAACTCCCAAAGATTGCTCAAACTCATGTCCATCGAGTCAATGATGCCATACAATCATCTCATCTTCTGTCGTCCTCTTCTCCTCCTGCCTTCAATCTTTCCCAGCATCAGGGTCTTTTCTAATAAGTCAGGTGGCCAAAGTATCAGAGCTTCATCTTCAGTATCAGTACTTCCAATGAATATTCAGGACTGATTTCCTTTAGGATGGACTGGTTTGATCTCCTTGTAGTCCAAAGGACTCTCAAGAGTCTTCTCCAACACCACAGTTCAAAAGCATCAGTTCTTAGGCACTCAGCTTTCTTTATGGTCCAACTCTTACATCTGTACATGAGTCCTGAAAAAAAATCATAGCTCTGACTATACAGACCTTTGTCAGCAAAGTAATGTCTCTGACTTTTAATATGCTATCTAGGTTGGTCATAGTTTTCCTTTAAAGGAGCAAGTGTCTTTTAATTTCATGGCTGCAGTTATTATCTGCAGTGATTCTGGAGCCCAGGAAAATAAAGTCTCTCACTGTTTCCATTGTTTCTCCATCTATTTGCCAGAAAGTGATGGGACTGGATGCCATGACCTTAGTTTTTTGCATGTTGAGTTTTAAGCCAGCTTTTACACTCTCCTCTTTTACTTTCATCAAGACTCTTTAGTTCCTCTTCACTTTCTGCCATAAGGGTGGTGTCATCTGCATTTCTGAGGTTATTGACATTTCTTTCCTGCAATATTGATTCCAGCTTGTGCTTCATCCAGTCCAGCATTTTGTATGATGTATGCTGCATATAAGTTAAATAAGCAAGGTGACAATATACAGCCTTGACAAACTCCTTTCCCAATTTGGAACCAGTCCAATGTTCCAGATCTGGTTTTAACTGTTGCTTACTACTGATGTTCAAATCCCATCCCCAGAGTTTCCTAGTCAATACCTCTGGGCTGTACCAGGCATGAGCATATAACAGTAGCTCTCCAGATGATTCTAATGTTCAGCCAGGGTTGATAACCTTGTCCACAGAAAGTAATTAGAAGTGTTTCAATTCCTTCAAAACCCAGTTCTAATGGGTAGCACCAAAAAATAAAACTATAAATAAGTTTACTTTTTTTTACGAATAAAGGCAAGTATTTTCACTAAACTACTGGCACCAAGGGAATACTGGCCAAGGAGGATTTATTCCAGGAATTCAAGGTTGGTTTGGATCAGGGAAGGTATCAGCATAATCTTTTCATTACATCAATATTAGAGGTGAAGCTGAAAAGCCATTTGAAAAGGTGGCCATTCCTAATAAATCAACAAATAAACCACTAATAGAAGGAAATTGCCTAAATATAAGTTAATGAATAAAAAACCATATTCCAAATGGTGAATTACTTAGTTACAAAATTCTTGCAAATGATTTAAAATAAGAAAATAAAATAATCAGTGTAAGCATTGGAAAGAAAATTTTAAACTCTTTATTTTTACTGATGGTTTGCTTGTGTATTAAGGAAACTAGTAACAATTTGTTGTTGTTCAGTCACTGAGTCATGTCTGACTCTTTGCCACCCCTGGACTGCAGCACACCAGGCTCCCCTGTCCTTCACTAACTCCTGGTGTTTGCTCAGATTCATGTACATTGAGTCAGTGATGCCCTCTAACAATCTCATCCTCTGCCACCTCCTTTCTCCTTTTGCCTAAAATTAAATCTCTGTAAAAATTAAGACAATAATCATACTAGCATCAGTATTTGCAAGGTGACTAGAAACAATAGAATTATTTAAACATTAATAGCTTTTTTCTGTACTAACAATAATGACTTTGAAATGGATATGGGGAGAATGTAGATGGGAAATAATCCCAATCACAGTAGCACCAACTATAAAATAACCTGGTGTATAGTTAAGAAGAGAAGCTCAGGAATTATATGAAGAAAACTATTTTAGAAAATTATTTTCATAATCTCATTGAATGTCATAAAATAAGATCCACGCAAATGGAAATAAATGCCATATTTTTTGAATGGGGAAGTGCGATGTAAAATTTAATGAAATTAACTTAAAATTCCAGAATCAATTATAATATTAACAATTTGGTTTTAGTAGTGAGGAGAGGGAATATAGGAAACTGGATTAAATAAATGGAAAAGGAGATGCCCTAAAATAGCCAATAAATAGATGGCAAGGATAGAGTTGCTTCAACTTACGTCAGAATATAAGTCAAATGTAGCAAATAAATATGTTATTGCTGCTTTCGAAATAGAAAAATGTAGGTAGATCATTTAGATCTCCTACAGAAAACACTTTATATGACAAAGATGATTTTTTTTTAAATTTTATTTTATTTTATTTAACTTTACAATATTGTATTGGTTTTGCCATATATCAAAATGAATCTGCCACAGGTATACATGTGTTCCCCATCCTGAACCCTCCTCCTTCCTCCCTCCCCATACCATCCCTCTGGGTCATCCCAGTGCACCAGCCCCAAGCATCCAGTATCATGCATTGAACCTGGACTGGCGACTCGTTTCATATATGATATTATACATATTTCAATGCCATTCTCCCATATGACCTTTGTAAAGTAAGTTCCTGGCCCAACAGATTTTCCTCTGGGAAAAAGTAATGTTGAGCACTGATATATACAAGAAAATTCCAGATGTATTAAAGTCTTGAATATAAGTAAATCAAACTAAAACAACAGAAATTCAGAAGAGACAAAGAAAGAAAGAAAAGGAGAAAGCAACTCTTTAAGAATAAGATGTGGAGGTCAGGCAGAGCTTGATCTGAGAGAGAAAAATACAGTTTTGAACAAATTGGATCTTATAAACTGGGAAAGAATGAGAAAGATGTTTAGTGTGGTGAAATATTGATGGCACACTGGACAACTGCTGGATAACGTAAAGGGAAGAAGTGCAGATGCATGCCGCCACATGGATGGGAAGGAAGCCAGACATTGAAGTCCACGTGCTGTGTGACTTCAACTTTATGAAACGTCCAGAAGAGGCAAATCCATTGAGACAGGAAACAGCTTAGTGGTTGGCAGAGGCTGGGGAAAGGGGGACATGGAAAGCAACTTACAATGTGTTCATGATTTCTTTGGGGGATGATCGATATGTTCTAAAATTAGATTATGGTAGTGACTGCATAACTGTAAATATGCCAAAACAGGTGAATTTTACAGTATGTAAATTAAGCCACAATAAAGCTCATTTCCACGTTGGTTTACAACATGTGTAGAACATAGGGAACCTATTTTATCAAGGATACAAAGTGCAGGCTTCCTTATTTTAGAATTGGCATGTTGTTGTTTCCTTGCTAAACTGTGTCTGACTGTTTTTGACCCCATGGGCTGTAGCTGGACAGGCTCCTTTGTCCATGGGATTTCCCAGGCAAGAATATCAGAGTGGGTTGCTGTTTCTTTCTCCAGGGGAACTTCTCAACCCATGGATCGAATTCGCATCTCCTGTTTGGCAGGAGGATTCTTTACAACTGAACCACCTAGGAAGCCCAGAATTGGCATATACCATTGCAAATAGGTCAGTTGTCAGAAATCTAGACGGTAGCTCAGTGAATCACCATCACCTACAACTTCATGTGTGCGTTACCTCAGCAGAGGTATGGCTTGGTGACTAAATGTGCTAGTCTCAGAGGCAACCACACGGGGTTCAAATGCCAATCTCAATACTTACTTCCTGTGTGGCATATGGCCTCACTTTCCTTATCCATAAAATGAGAATTAAATGAATTAAATGTATATAAATAATTTAGGTAATGTCTGGTGCACAGTAGGTATTCAATAAACATGATGGTGATGATGATAATGGGGTGGTGGTGATTTAGAATTAGATCAAGGAAAGAATTAGAGAAATATATTTGTTTATTTTTCTTCATTCTAATTTTTACTCATTTATTTGTATACATAGATATTTTATTTTGGCATTCATACAATTATCCCTGGTGAGTTATCATCTCACAAATTAATTTTATCAAGTTCCACAACTGCTAGAGAGAAAATCACTGGCTTCTCCCAAAGCCATTTATTAAATTGGAGAGAAAATAAGTAGTATTTTAAACTTTCTAAACAACATGCCAAAGACAGATGGAAGGAGGACTAAATGCCATTTGTAGAGTTTGACTAGCATGCTCTGAGTTCCTTTAAGGATGGTGGAAGCAACCTCTGAGCAGCTTTGAGAGGGACCTAGCATACACCGAGGTTCCAGAGCGATGGGAAAGGAAGACATCACTATAATCGAACACAGTGACAGTGATTCTGACTTTTCTGGGTCAGAAAAGAAACTGTTAATTTTGTAGGACAAAGAAGGAGACATGTTTCTTTGTAGGGTGCTACGCACAAATTTTTATTGAAAAATCATGCTATGGAAGGGACTCATGGGTACTTTTTGGTGTGCTGGAAAAATACTACACCTTGACCTGGACAGTGGTGCCTGGGTTCATATGTAAAGAGTAGTTGAGCTCTACACTTAAAATGTGCATACTTTATCATTTTATGTATTCTATACCTCTGAGAGAGAGAGAGAGAGAAGGACAAAGAGCGAGTTGGAATCTAAGTGTTCCAAGGAAACACTCATACATTCATATATACAGAAAAAACCTTATATGCAAATAAGTCATCAGAGCGTTTTGACAATAGGAATAACATCAGCAACAACCTAATGTTGGACAATATCATCTAAAGGTTAAGTAAATTAGGGCATATTCACTTATTGGAACGTTTATACAACAACTAAAATATGTGTGGAGAGTTTGCAAAAACATGGAGAAATGTTAAGTTAAATTGGAAAAAAAAAAGTAGAATGTAAAGTCTTTACATGTAATACTGCTGCTGCTAAGTCGCTTTAGTCGTGTAATACACAAACATGCTAAAATATGCATAGAAAAATGACAATGGGGAAATACTCCATATTTTAATACTATCTATTTTTTAAAATTAATGATGCAAGTCAGATTTCACAGTTAATTTTTAAATTATGTATTTATTTTATTTTTGGCTGGGCTAGGTTTTCGTTGCTGTGTGCTTCTCTAGTTTCCGTGAGGGGGGCCACTCCCTAGTCGTGGAACACAGATGTTTCGCTGTGATGGCTTCTTTTGTTACAGAGCATTGGCTCTAGAGCAGGGACTCAGCAGTTGTGGCACATGGGCTTAGTTGTCTCACTGGCATTTGGAATCCTCCCAGACCAGGGATCGAACCCACGTTCCCTGCATTAGCTGGTGGATTCCTATCTACTGCTCTGCCAGGGAAGTCCAATACTGACTATCTTTGAGTAGTGGATCTGTGGATAATTTTGTTTTCTTCTTTCAATTTTTTTTTGCATTTATAATGAATATGTTTAAATTTCATAATGGTATAAATATAATTAATACCTTTAAATTTATAATAGGAAAAAAAGCAAACATTGGACCAAGAATCAACCTTGCTGTGACTAATAGCATGGGATGTTTGAAATTACAGACTTGATGTCAGATGCTGGTCTTTTTGTTTTAAAAGGGCAGTCGTTCCTATGGCTAAAACCAATTTCCTAAGGAGATCACCATCAGCTTCAGCATTTCAGCTCAGTAGTATCCTCCTGACACGCAGTTTTGAGATGTGCCTCCTGGTCAGAAAATAGTTGGCTATGTTCTACCAATTAAGGATTTCTCCTTTGTTGCCAGAATAAGCGCTGCTTCAGAAACTTACACATCTCAGAAGTTTTTGTGCAGTCAGCGCTAGATAAAAATGCTGTAACTCAAAGGAGCTTTAATCTCCCAAGATGAGATAATACTAATATATGTGTTTTCATAGGAGGCTCCTTTGAACCTATAGTTATGAGCATTCCAAGTTTCCTCCAAAACCTTCAACCGCAAGGAAAGATTCACATTATGGGAGGAGGACGTTGGAGGAATTTGGACTCGATCATTGAATGAGATTGCTAATGAAGACATAGGTGATGGCAGTATTAACTAATCTCACTGTATTTATCCATTAGTCATCTATTTATTAAGTGTTTATTGAGTACCAGACCTTGTGGTAAATGTCACTATTTTTAAGCTTATGTTAGAGGTTGGCAAATAACTTTCATCTTGCATGCCAAATTTGATCAGTTGGTAGTGGTGGCCTTGAGTGCTCCGCTGGAAAAGATTCTGGAACTGTATCCAAACTCAAATAAAAAGAGCAATGATTGATTAGTAATGTCTGCTGTTATCATGGACAGGGAAATTGTGGCGGGGGGAGGTACCACACATTTGCTGGACCTGCTGGATTATTTCTGCCAATTTAATGATCATCACCTCTGCTTTGACACATGCCCTATTTCCTACAGGTTGAAGAGCCCAACTTCTCTCCAAGTTAACATCACTGGAGAAGCATTACCAGAGAGGACAAGAGGGTAGATGTTGGCTATCTGCTCCATGCTAGACCTTATACACAAGTCTCTTTACACACAATGAGTCATAACATCTCAGGGTATCCCTTTAAGTTGAGTATTTTTATTGCCTTTTGACAGATGACAACTGAGGCTAAGAGAAAGGAAACAACTTTTCAAAGTAACACAGTCACAGCAGGATTGCTCGTTGATCCAATGAACAATCTGGGCTTAACATGGAACCAAATAAAACATGACCCAACAAACAATGTGGGCTCAACATGGAACGAAATAAAATATGATGGTGTCCTCTGCTTTTCAGAAGGTCATAAAGCTAATCCTATTAATTTTTGATAATTACTCTTAGGAAAATGGATCCCTTTGGAGGAATAGGTAATCCAGTTTAGTCATCAAGACAAAATAAAGCCCTGTCTGTCCCATTTTCTGCCCACCCCCAGAGTGGCTGGTGTCGTTTAGTGAGGGTGGCACTCAGGTCATCCAAGCAACCAGCTCAAAGCTTTACAATCTTGGCTACAAATGTACCCTCTATGGCTGAGCCTCAGAAAAACCCACCCCTACCCTCTTTTTCGGTCTGGTTCCAATGTCTGTTATTATTTGGTAGACCAGTCATTGCCTCATAAAATCACATATAATTACATCTTATTAAACATTTACTATGTGCCAGTCCCTCTTCTAAGAGCTCCAGCTGTATCACTGCATCCTCACAGCATCCCTGTGACCGACATGGTATAGTTATCCTGTTTAGACACAGAGGTGATATGAGATTTTAGGGCAGAGAAACTCAAAGTCACATGAGTAGTAAAGCAGGGCTGAGGCTCCAACCTAGGCAATCTGCCTCCAAAGTCTAGGGATCAACTCCAGTCTAAATGATTTAACTGACTTTTACTTCTTTCCAATTTCCAACACATCTTCTTTAGTGGGTTACCCTAAAACCAGCCTCTGAGACTAAGATTTAAATGGAAGTAATTTGGTATGAAATGCCAGAACAGGAGTGGGAAATTGAGGCAGGGGAAGGAAGGAAGCCTGTAAAATGTATCTCCTGGAGCAAGTCATTACTGCGGGAGACTGGAATTTCAGGTCCACTTGGAGAACTCTGGGAAGTACCATGCAAAATGTGCCTCTAGGGTAGAGAGCTTTTTACGTTTATATTGGTAAGGTATTTATACACCAATTCTTAGCAGTTATTGGTTGAAGGCTGCTCTCAAAGGACATGAATTCCTTGGCACTTCAGTCTGCCACACAGGTGGGCAGAGTGAGTATTGGTGGCCAGAAAAAGCCTTGAGGCCAAGAGATCTTAGCTGGAGGTGGAAGCCAGAGAGACTGTATGGAAACCAAGAGGCCTAGAGAATGGGAGCAAACATCAGCAACTCCCTGAGTCCCCTTCCTTCCTCATTTTATTTACAAGCAACTTTACTGAAGTATAAGTTATAGACTAATATTTATCCATTTTAATTGTATAATCATTTTTAGCAAACTTAATGAGTTGCATGACCATCACCATAATCTATCTTTAGAGCATTTTCATCACCCCAAGAAGAACCCGCATGCGCATTTACAGTTAATCTCTGTTCCCATTCTCAGCTCCTGTCAAGCACTAATCTACTTTCTGTCTCCATGGATTTACCTTTTGTGGCTATTTTACCTAAGTGGGATCATACAATACATGACTTTCTGTGTAAACGAGAAAGTCTCTCTCCAAATGGTTCAGGGTATAGATAGGAAGTAAAAAAAAAAAAAAAAAAAA
>NW_011494644.1:898351-906694 GCF_000754665.1 Bison bison bison | reverse complement strand
TCTTCCCCAGGATACATTTGCTCCTATGAGCTTTTGAGTCTATGTATTTTCAAGGTATCTTTTCAACACAAAAGACTAGCAGCCAGACAGCTGTTGGCTGAGACCTTGATGCCCATTAGCCCACTAACCTTAGCATTGAAATAAATGGGACTGACTCAGGGAATCCTATGTTGTTAAATAGATCAAATGACTTCTGCTGGTCTTGGGAGCCAAAGAATTCAGTCTTTGGAAGCGATGTATGGAGAGATCTTGTTTCCCTACTGGCCTGCCAATTCCCTCATAGTTTCCTCCCTGTCTTTATAGAAATTAATTACCTAGAAACAAAACTAAACTAAACTTGATGAAGGGAAAAATGAGCAGAACGACTGGCTAACTGATCAACCGCAGTATGCATTCTGCAGAACTCCTGGCATCCCCTGTGTCTGTTGGGTAAACTGGTGGCAATTCCCGATGCAGAGGGGCAGAATTAGCCTACAACTAAATGGCAACCCACTCCGGTATTCTTACCTGGAGAATCCCATTGGAGGAGCCTAGTGGGCTACAGTCCATGGGGTCGCAAAGAGTCGGACACGACTGAGCAACTTAACTAACTAGCTAACTAACTGTCTGATAAGCTCAATGGGTTAGGATGTGGGACGTGGTCCACACCATCTCACCCAAAGCAGACTCTGACTTCGCTGCTGAAGGTCATTTTCTCTGAGCTGCTCCTACTTGTTAATTCTTGACTAACCCACAAAGTAGAAGTTTGGCTGTTGTCCCCTGTCACATGCAATTTGTAAACATCACTTGTTCACCTTTGTATTATGAACCGATTGAGAAATAGGCACAGGAACAAATAGCTGTTAAAGTATCCACTTTGTTGTTGGTAACACAGGGCTAGAAGTTATGTCTTGGGCCTGTGACCCCAGTGTGACTCCCCGGTATCTGTCCCTGCACCTGGATCCTGGGATCCACTAGAGGGGAATGCCAGGTGAGTAGAACAAGTGTCACCAGCAGCTTCAGGGGAACTGTTCTGGGGCCCAGAGTGGAAACAGAGAGAGACGGACATCCTCTCCTGTCTCCACAAGTGTGAAAGTGAAAGGGTTAGTTGCTCAGTCATGTTTGACTCTTTGTGACCCCATGGACTGTAGCCCACCAGGCTCCTCTGTCCCTGGAATTCTCCAGGCAAGAATACTGGAGTGGGTAACCATTCCCTTCTCCAGGGGATCTTCCCGACTCAGAGATTGAAACGGGGTCTCCCACATTGCAGGCAGAGTCTTTAGCATCTAAGCCACCTGGGAAATCTTGTCTCTACAAGGCCAACTCCAAGCCCTGACCCAGGCATGCTGACTTCATGTGGGACACCCTCACTCTTTTTGCCTCCTGTGTTAATGCTTCTCCAGAGATGTTAACTTGGATAGAAATTTGGTTCCTTCAAGCAGCAGGATACAGAGCATGTGCCAAGGCTTAAGTGACCATCATTGAGCTGGCAGAAATAGTCCAGAGACATGGCGAATGTATGGCACAATTGCCTCAGTAATGTGGATGGGCCTCATCCAATCAGTTGAAGGCCTGGATAGAACAGAAAGATGGGGCTCCCCTGAGCAAAAGGGAATTCTCCAGCAGACTGCCTTCACATTGGTACTGTCCCATTGACTCATGGGTCTCTAGCCAGCCAACCCCAGTCTAGGTTTGGGCTTACCAGTTTCCATAACTCCATAATTTTGTAAGCCAATTCCTTACAATAACCTCTTTCCATATATATACACACATCCCGTTGATTCTGTTTCTCTGGCAAACACTGACTGATATGGCAGGCAGACCTTAGCTACCTAGTTGAGAATGTGAACTTGGGTGGAAGTGGGGAAAGATTTGGAAGTACCCAGAATAGGAAGCTGGGTGAAGGCAGAGAAGGTAGAAGATCCCATGTATCCTGTCCCTGGCTTTGCTGAGGTCTGGCTCAGGTCACTATGGCCATGGAAGAGAACTCCTGGACTGATGCAGGCCCAGGACAACGTTAGATGTCTGGGTTCTGACGAACCACCCAGGGTGACATCCTGACCCTGGCTGGTGGGATGGCTTCAGTAAATTCAGAAAAGCTCTGTTGACGTGGACCCACTCTTAGTCCTGTCCAGGACGGAGAAATGGGAGAAGAGGTGGGATTCAGAGGCTGAAGGCTGAAAAGGAAAGGATTCCCAAGTGAAGGGACCCACTCCTCTGGTGTGAAATGGTCAATCAGCTTTGTAGCATCGACTTAAGACCCCAGAATCTTAGCCTGAGACCCTACAGAATTGCCCCACCATCCCTAGCTGTGGCATCCCTTTAGGAATTTTTTTTCTTCTCAGCCTTTGATTTATGGATTCTTTCTGTTTCTGTCATTCCTGTGGCTACAATACAGACAAAAGTCTCCTAAACTTAGTCATTGCAGAAATCCTCCATGGACTGTCATTTCTGTGAACCATTCTGACTCTGATTTCCTCACTAGTGTTGTTTCTTTAGATGGACTCATTCTTTTTTTAAAAGGTACATTTATTTGAAAAGGAAATGTCATATCAGTTCTTTAAAAGGAAAGGCTGTTTTTCCTGGCCTTGATGAGGAAGTCACTGGAAAAACAAATCTATGGAAAATTAGCCAGGCTTCATATTCTAGTTAGTTCGCTTGATAGCTGTCTTTGTTAAAAGAACAGACCTGTAAGGTTTGGAGAAGTGTTAAAGTCATCACCTAGCTGAGACAGTCTCCCTAGCTGATTAGAGTGTTTGGAAGAGATCTGAAAAGAGAGTTGCTTCAGTGGTGTTACACCAGCCCAAGTCATATCTGAAACCATGCTACTTTATCAATGGCATGCGTTTCAAACTGTGAGGAAACACATGTTTGGTGGGGTGGTGGTGTTTCTCTGGGCTTTACTGTGTTCCCTGAAATGTCACATCTGGGAATCCTGCTGCTGAGTCGCTTCAGTTGCGCCCGGCTCTGTGTGACCCCATAGACGGCAGCCCACGAGGCTCCCCTGTCCCTGGGATTTTCCAGGCAAGAACACTGGAGTGGGTTGCCATTTCCTTCTTCAATGCATGAAAGTGAGAAGTGAAAGGGAAGTCGCTCAGTCATGTCCGACTCCTAGCGACCTCATGGACTGCAGCCTACCAGACTCCTCCATCCATGGGACTCTCCAGGCAAGAGTACTGGAGTGGGGTGCCATTGCCTTCTCTCCTGGGAATCCTAACCCCCAAAATCTCAGGATGCGATATGGAGATACGGTCTTTAAGAGGTAATTGAGTTAAAATGGAGTTGCCTTCATCCAATCTGGTGGATTTCCTTATGAGAAGAGGAAGTTTGGACACAGACACGGACAGAGGGAACACCGTATAAACACACAGGGAGAAGATGGCGATCTGCCAACTGGCGAGAGGGCACTAGGAAGAAACCAACACCCTGGACCTTGAACTTCCAGCCTCCAGAACTGTGAGAAAATAAGTGCCCATCATGTAAGCATCCAGTCTACATACTTTGTTATGGCAGCCCTAGCAGAAGTTCTCTGGGCCCCATCTGGGTTCCAACTGCCAAGGTTCAGACTTTTGAATAGTAACATCTGAAATTTGTCATTTTTCTATTACCCATAGAATCTGATCTTTTGATACTTTCTGGGAAGATGGGGAGAAAAATGCTAAATAGGAGACTCCTTTTGTTATCAGCACTACATATGTCTTATCAAATAGTTTTAATATCTTAAAATTCATCTATCAAAAAGCTCTGTTTCCACATGTTCCTTATTAGAAGAAGGTTTTAAGTGTGATTTGTGTTTCCTTCTGTTAAGAAATGTATACTGTGAAATATTAACCCAGGAAATAGCATTTTTACAGTAAAACCTGTATTTTACTGTGGAGTTTTTCAAATTTTTTGTTTATCAAATGTCAATAAAAGTCTCATTTTATTGAAAAAAAAAAAACGATAACTGACAAGGATGTATAGGATAGCACAGGGAATTCTGCTCAATATTATATAACAATCTAAATGAGAAAAGAATTTGAAAAAGAACAGAAACATGTATATGTATAACTGAATCACTTTGCTTGAAACTAATACAACATTGTTAATCAATGTTGTATTAGTTTCAATATAAAATATTGAATATTGAAAATATTGAAACTCCAATATAAAATAAAAACTTAGGATAAAAGGTGTAAGGAGTTTGGTGTTCAGGACTAAGGGCTCTGCCTTCAATACTAACCAGCCAGAGCAGGGCATGGGGGGGTGTCAGAAACAAAATAATCATTCCTCTTGCCTCTTCCCCAGAGTTACCCAGATGTTTTAAAACCACCCAGTTACTGTGTTCTCCACTCTCTTTTCCCTGTTCAACTCTTATTTCATCAGGATGGGTCTATCTACGCCCCCCCCCCACCACAGCCTCTTTTCTGTGCCTTCAGGGCCCCCCTTCCGTATCTTTCTCTGCAAATGCCTTAAGCCCCTTACCTGGGTCTTGTCACTTGTAAATTATAGATCTAGGCTTTGAACTGAGGCTTGTGTGATTTATGACACATCCCAGGAATGACAGAAAGATTAGAAGAGTACTTTGATTTACCAATATTAATAATGATTCACCCATTAATTACAATTTCTTATCATTACTTACAGCGGATAAAGTATAATGTGAAGCTCTTGCTCACCCCAATAGTGATGGTTACGGTGTCCGTCTGCTGATCACTTGCTATGTGCCTGTACTTTATTTGTATTGTCCTATGCATTCCCCTCTACAACATCTGCACACTGATTATCTTTTATGCCTATTTGATATGCAAGAGCCCTGAAATGCAGGAAGTCCCATGTTTTACACCAACACGCTTGAAAGAGACCAAGGGCAGTGGATGAAAAGGTAAAGAAGTCAAGAGAAGGGTAAAGGGAAATAGGAAATGATTTTCTCATATTCCATGGACAGCAGGACTCTCCGCTAAATCCCCCTGCTTTCTGAGACTCAGTGAGTCCTTCAGCATGGAGCTAGGACAGTTCATAAGGATCACCTAGCCTTAACCTGATCCCATCCATCTGGGTTAGTTTGCTAAGGCTGCCTTAACAAATTTGCAGAAACTGAGGAGCTTAAACAAAGGTTTCACCCCTAAAAACCATCATATTGGGGATGGGGGTTTCAACCTAGAATTTTAGGGTGTGAGATAATAGAAAACATATAAATTGATGTCTGTTCTGGGTACCTGGCCCAGAACTCCTAAAAGCCTTGGGAACATCTTTTGTTCTATTGAGGTGACTCTGGATGGGCACCTGAATGGTTCCTGGATGGAAAACTTGTCCCCAGAAAGACCAAGCCATGATTTAGAAGCTTGGAATTTTCAGCCCCATGCCTCCATTATCCAGAGAGGGAAGACGGGCTGGAAATGGAGTTAATAATGGACCATGGCCACATGAGAAAACCTCCATAAAATTCCAATAGTATGCGGGTCAGAGAGCACCCAGATTGGCGAACACATCCACGTACCAGGAGGGTGGTTGCTGTGGTTCAGTTGCTCAGTTGTGTCTGACTCTTTGCAATTTCAGTTGTGTCTGGTGTGGATTGGAGCATACCAGGCTTCCCTGTCCTTCACTATCTCCCAGAGTTTGCTCAAACTCATGTCCATTGAGTTGGTGATGCCATCCAACCGTCTCATCCTCTGTCACCCCCTTCTCCTCCTGCCCTCAATCTTTCCCAGTATCAGTGTCTTTACCAATGAGTCAGCTCTTCGCATCAGGTGACCAAAGTATTGGAGCTTCAGCATCAGTCCTTCCAGTGAATACTCAGGATGGTGTGTGTGTGCACACTCAGTTGCTTCAGTTGTATTGGACTCTTTTCGACTCTACAGGCTCTAGACCCCCAGGCTCCTCTGTTCATGGGGATTCTCTAGGCAAGAATGCTGGAGTGGGTTGCCAGTTCCTCTTCTAGGGGATCTTCCCAACCCAGGGATAGAACCCAGGCCTCTAATGTCTTCTGCATTGGCAGGCAGGTTCTTTACCACTATCGCCACCCGGGAAGCCCATTCAGGAGGGTAATTCATCCCAGCTCCACAGGGACAGAAGATCCTGAGCTTGGAACCTTCACAGACCTCACTATATATTTATCTCTTCATCTGGCTGTACGTCTGTCTCCTTTGTCACAACCGTTAGTAAACAGATAAGTATGTTTCCCTGAGTTTTAGCAAATCATCCAGTCCAAGCAGGAGGAGGTTATGGGAATTTCTGACTTGTGGCCACATTGGGCAGAAGTTGTGGCTCATCTGGAGACCTACAACTTGTGATTGGCATCTGAAGCAGGCTGAGGCAATCTTGTGAGACTGAGCTCTTCACCTATAGGATCTGATGCCGTCTCCAGGTAGAGAATGAAGTGAAATTGAGGAACATCCAGCTGGTGTTGCAGAAAGTGCTTGGTGGGGGAAATCCCACCCACATCAGGTGTTAGAAGTGCTGTAATTGCTGTATTCATGTAAGAGTAATGGAGAAACCCATGGTGGTGGGGTGGGGAGGTAGGGAGGGAGAAACAGTCAAACAGTCATCTCAGAACAATGTCCCTCTCCTCCCCATGTTTCTTCACATTATCTTTCGTCTATATCTATGTCCAAATTTCCCCTTTTTAGAAAGATGCCAATCATTTTGGATTAGGGTCTACTCTAATGGTTGCACTTCAACCTCTGTAGTTATTTCCAAAAAAGTTCTCATTCTAAGGTACGGAGAGGGGGTTAGGACGTTAACATGTGAATTTGGGGGCAACACAATTCAGTCCCAAACACCAGCCACACTGGTGTGAGGTCTAACAATTTCTCTTGGCAGCCCAACCGTTCTCAACATTCTTCTCCAGTAGGCAAATATTCCTAATATAATCCAAACCTTCTCTTGTCACAGTTTAAATTCATCTCCTTTCATTCTCTTAAGATATCAATATTCTCTCCATTCTTTTTTGAGCCTTAAGCTTTTGACTCTCCTTGTAGCTGAAAAACCACCTCCCCTCCCCCCAGATTAAAGGACACAAAGAAAGGCAACTGAGAAGTAAGATTGGGGTGGGTGATATTCAAATCATCGTCTTTAGTTCACAATGTGAGCAAGATGCTAAGATGCTGTCAAGGACTAGAAAAGGAAGGTATGTTCATGGCTGTGGTTCAGAAGCCTGAGAGCTTTGGTTTAAAAATAGGTGAACTGAAATAAACACTGAGAGCTACTGAGATGGCACCGAAATAGAGTGGTAATTGATCTAATGCAACTTTTCCCTCAGATAACATCATTATTTGTGAAATTATGTCAGTGTTGCTGCTGCCAAGTCAGCAAGCACTTACAGGACGTGACTTCTAATTTAAGAATTGGACTATTTGCGGCTCATCTCTGAAGACAGTGGGAAGTCAGTGGACTCCCAGTAGCCAGTCTTCTGGAAAGGCTGGTTTGCACTTTGAAGTTTGCAACATTGAAGTGTCAGGGAGGTGTCCTGACCAGGCAGTCCTTGGAAGAAGGACTCCCTGCCCAGCTCTAGGGACTGTAACTGGAAGATGATCTCCAGCTATCAGCTCTTTCTGGGTCAGCCCCAGCTCGAGATTCAGGCCTCCGGTCAGCCCACAGACTATGATTTAGTGAAGCAGGGGTAGGACCTAAGATCTCATTGGGGTCATTCTGATGTCACCCAGCACTTGCTCCATAGCTAAGACATGCCTGCATTGTGATTCCATGTCTTACCACCCCTGTCTCCAACCTGCTTCTTTCCCAGGTGTTGATTCCTAATAAACACCTTGTGGCCCAGGCTCCTGGAGAAGGCACTGGCCCCCACCCCAGTGCTCCTGCCTGGAGAATCCCAGGGACGGAGGGGCCGGGAAGGCTGCAGTCCATGGGGTCGCTAAGAGTCAGACACGACTGAGCGACTTCACTTTCACTTTTCACTTTCATGCATTGGAGAAGGAAATGGCAACCCACTCCAGTGTTCTTGCCTGGAGAGTCCCAGGGATGGTGGAGCCTGATGGGCTGCCGTCTATGGGGACGCACAGAGTTAGACACGACTGAAGTGACTTAGCAGCAGCAGCAGCAGCCCAGGCTCCAGGCCAACATCTGGTTCTAGAAGGTCTGACCTGCCACAGCTGCCTTGGCAGTTTGCAAGGTGGATTCATGTTTCCAACTGTGTCTGCTGTGTTCCTGAAAGAGAGAGGGGGAAATTGTCCCTTCAGGCCCTTGTGGAGCTGGCTGAAGGATGCTTTTGTGGAGAGGAACTAAAAAGCCTCTTGATGAAAGTGAAAATGGAGAGTGAAAAAGTTGGCTTAAAGCTCAACATTCAGAAAACGAAGATCATGGCATCCAGTCCCACCACTTCATGGGAAATAGATGGGGAAACAGTGGAAACAGTGTCAGACTTTATTT
>NW_011494644.1:882651-898079 GCF_000754665.1 Bison bison bison | reverse complement strand
CAAGGAGATCCAACCAGTCCATTCTGAAGGAGATCAGCCCTGGGATTTCTTTGGAAGGAATGATACTAAAGCTGAAACTCCAGTCCTTTGGCCACCTCATGCGAAGAGTTGACTCATTGGAAAAGACTCTGATGCTGGGAGGGATTGGGGGCAGGAGGAGAAGGGGACGACAGAGGATGAGATGGCTGGATGGCATTGCTGACTCGATGGACCTGAGTCTGAGTGAATTCCGGGAGTTGGTGATGGACAGGGAGGCCTGGCGTGCTGCGATTCAGGGGGTTGCAAAGAGTTGGACACAACTGAGCGACTGATCTGATCTGATCTGATCTGAAGTGGAAGAATCTCCTTTTTAAATTTTTTTTTATTGAACTACAGTTGATGTACAAGGTGTTAATTTCTGCTGCATAGCAAAGTGATTCAGTTATACATATATATTCTTTTTCATGATAGTTTATTACAGAATATTGAATATAGTTCCTTATGCTGTACAGTAGGACCTTGTTTGTCCAGTCTATTTATGCTAGCTTGCACCAGCTAAGATTAAATTTCCAATCCATCTCTCCCCTCAACACCCTAGCAACCACAAGTCTGTTCTCAGTGTCTATGAGTCTATTTCTTAGATAGTTTCATTTGTGTCATATTTTAGATTCCACATATAAGTGATATCGTATGGTATTTGTTTTTCCCTCTCTGGCTTACTTCACTTAGTATGATTATCTCTAGGTTCTTCCGGGTTGCTGCAAATGACATTATTTCATTCTTTTTTTAATGACTGAGTAGTATTCCATTGTATTAGTAGTACAGTAGTATTCCATTCCATTCCATTCCATATATATATATATATGAAGTGAAGTGAAGTGAAAGTCACTCAGTCGTGTCCAACTCTTTGAAACCCCATGGACCATACAGTCCATGGAATTCTCCAGGCCAGAATACTGGAGTGGGTAGCCTTTCCCTTCTCCAGGGGATCTTCCCAACCCAGGGATCAAACCCAGGTCTCCTGCACTGCAGGTGGATTCTTTACCAGCTGAGCCACCAGGGAAGCCCATATATATATATATGTATATACACACACACACACACATACATACATATATACATATCATACTTTCTTTATTAACTGGAAGAATCTTATAAATCATTTAAAAATATATTTGGCTTACACAAAGTAAAGTACACGTGGAAAAATTGTTGGGAAGGATAGCCATTTCTTTATTCAGAATTAATTTTTCAGCATTACAGGGTTCCAGGCATTATTCTCAGTACCAGCACCATGGTGAATAAGACAGACAAGGGTTCTCGGAATTAGGTTCTATGGGAGAGAGGCAATATGCAAATAAATAAGTTAATGAGAAAGTATAGATATTAAATACACGAGGAAAATAAAATGGGGAATGGTAGCCGGTGACTGAGGTATGGGAAGAGTCTTCCAGTGAAGTGGCCTGGGAGGACGTCTGGAGGAGGTGGCAGTGATGTGGAGAAATGAAGGACAAAGAAGATCCAGGCTTCTGCAGATAAAACTCAACCTGTTGAAATGGAAAGGATTCACAAGTTCCTGCTGAAAGCTCAGATGAATCAATGGCATCATCTAATAGGTGGAGGGGACCACCTTGCTTATCTGAGATGATCAGCTGTACCTCCGACCATCCCTGACGGCCTCCATAGAGGCTGCATCTAGGGTTAGATGGACCATAGAAATTTAACTCAGAATGGAAATTGATCTTTGAAGTACTTCTTCATTCTCACATTCGATTTTTATCCAAAAACAGTGAGGAAAATGGCTCAGTTGCTCCCTTGGTTTATGTTGTAGGTCACAGATGGCATGGCACCCGATTAGCAGGCATTTAAACAATCCCTTATCATCTTTTCAGGGCTTTCATGCTTGATTTTTTAAAAACTTTGTCCAATTCTCAGCAACCCGATTTTAAAGGTCATTATATTAACTGCAAAGATGAATCAAGGGACAAGGTCATTTCTCATCCAGCGAGGCTTTTTCGTCTTGTGTGCTGTCATTTCCATGCCCTGTAGATTTGATGCTGATCTGGGTTTTAAAAAGACACTTCTATTTCAACATAGTATTCTTTGGGGAAAAAGACTGCCTTCTCTTCCAAAACTCAGCCTTGCCTTCTCATCAAAGGAAGCTTTTGTACTGCATTTGTCTCACTCATATCTGGAAGAACAGCTGCACACTCACAAGCTCTACTCCAGCTGAAGAGCCGAGGACTTCATTGTAATCACCTTGTTGAAATATTTGGAACTGTATAGCAAGAGACTGGTTCTGTGTTGCCATAATTTATGATAAAAGCCTGAATAAATCCCCAGACATGGATTTCCTATAAAACCCTTCCTTGTGAAACTTTGTTGCACTGCAAAATGAAAAGAAGATGAGGAAGAAGAGAGAGAAAGGGGTGGGGGTGGGGGAAGCCTGCAAGATGTATATAAGTCTCCAAGGATGCTGTTTCTATTCATTGCATTTACTGTAAAGACAGGGGTTTTATTTGGATGGAAAAAGAATGAACCATGATGGTTTTCAGAGTCTAATATAGAGCTTGCTTGAAGCATTTTCCTCTGATATTTCTGCTTCCTCAAGATCACCAGAATACGGAAGGAGGAAAGATACTTTCTGCTGCTAAGTCACTTCAGTCGTGTCCGACTCTGTGTGACCCTATAGACGGCAGCCCACCAGGCTCCCCACCTCCATGGGATTCTCCAGGCAAGAATACTGGAGTAGGTTGCCATTTCCCTCTCCAATGCATGAAACTGAAAAGTGAAAGGGAAGTCGCTCAGTCGTGTCTGACTCCCCGCGACCCCATGGGCCGCAGCCCACCAGGCTCCTCCGTCCATGGGATTTTCCAGGCGAGAGTAGTGGAGTGGGGTGCCATCACCTTCTCTGATACTTTCTGTCAACCCTGAAAGGTTCTGTATTGGGATGGGCATCAGGGGACAGAGTGAAACCTCCTTTTTGTGCCTTTTGCTGGGGACATTCATTGATCGGTCTGTGAAAGTATAGTTGTACAATATAGCTGCATCAGAAGTGTATGTTCGTTATCCAAAATTATACTATATGGGGTTGGGTAGTGGGGAGGGCAAGAGTTGAGAGACAGAGGGGACAGAAAGGAAGGGAGAGAGGGAGGGAGGGAGGGAAGGAGGAGAAGGAGACCAGGGAAGAGGAGAGAGAATCTTTTTTTCTTTTTTTAAAATATAAATTTATTTATTTTAATTGGAGGCTAATTACTTTACAATATTGTATTGGTTTTGCCATACATTGACATGAATCCGCCACGGGTATACATGTGTTCCCCATCCTGAACCCCCCTCCTCTTTTAAATCACATACATCACTTCAACCTTCAGCCCTCTCACAGTCCAAGAAAGCAGAAGATGGAAAATCTGATGCTACAGATCCCTCCTCTCATTCCTTTGCATCTAATGGTACAAGTGTTTCCCCGTGCTGAGGGCCAGGCTGCTGTTTATAGTCAGCGGGGTTTGCTTAAACAGAACTCAGCCTTTTCATCACTTGCTCAGCCCAAGTCTGTTCAAGATGGACAAAAAATGGACTCAGTTGGACATACTGAGACATCTGCTTCTTTACAGCATGGGTAACTTAAGAGGAGTTTTAAGGGACATTTTTTACTCTCTGGAACTGTTTCTTTGGAATCTAACTGCCTCTTGTGAGCCTTATCTATCAGGGTCCTCCTAACTGAGCATGTAGAGGATGAGAATTCTGGAGGAGACAAAATTTATTCATCAATTATTCACCAAATAATTACTGAGGATCTTCTCTGTGCTGGGCACTGTGCTGAGCTGGGAGGATTTTACATGATGTTGCTAAGAGAAATTTCTCACTGCTCTTTTCATGTAACCTCAGGATTTTAAAGCTGAAAAGATCCTGAGAGGATATCATCTATCAAAAACAATGCTGGGCAACACTTTATACACAAGAACTGCTTCAGGGAAAATAAGCATGTTTACCATCTACATTCTTTTGGTTCATTCAAAGAAAACTCAAGATGGAATCGTTTTATTAAGTTCTTTGGCGTGAAGGGAGACATTCTCACAACTTGGAGTTGTGAGTTTACTTACTCAATTGAATGGATGGCCATCAGTAAAAGGTTTGGCCTTTCTCTTTGGCCAATGAAATGCAAATATTTGGACATCTGATATACTAAATATTAAATATCAGTATTTGAGAAGTAGCCCTGTGGAGTTGACTTTCAAACTGTTGACATTGAAGTTAGACTATGTATCCCAGAGTTTAGGCAGGGCATATGGCCCACAGGCTGTGGTTACTCATCCAAGAGGTAGTGAATGGAACTCCACGATCGGCATCCATCCTCCACCACGCAGTGTGCCATAGCTGGGGCCCTCTCCTGGGTTAGGTATCTGTTTCTTTCTTTAAAAAAAACACACAACTCTTTTCATTGCAAACAACCAAAAGAAAAACTTATGCCATAAAAGGTGGAGATATAAAATCTCACATGAGTTCAAAGCCTAGATGTTAGTATCAGGCATGGCAGAAATCAGATGCTCAAGTCATTTAATCAGTATTCCACTTTTTACTTCCCACTCCACTGCTTTCTTCTCTTATGATTTTACTCCTAGGTAAGCTCTCTCTGTGCTCACCCACAGCCTACCAAGCAAGAGCCAAGCCTCCCAAATACAAGTCCAGTAGAAAAGAGTTGCCTCTCTCTAGATAACACCCGCCCTATTTCTGGAATTAGAGCTTTTTTGGGCTCTGCCTATCCTTGAATCAGTCTCAGTGGCCTCATTGGTCAAAATAGGTCTTTTGGTCACAATTATGGCCAGATCCATGCAAAATATATGGGCAGAGACTGATGAAGAGTGATTCCCTAAGGAGAACTGGATTGCTATTATTGGATAAGAGGGCATACTCCTGAAAATGCAAATAAAGACTCTCTGCCATCCTTCCTATCTATCTTGCTGTTCATCTATCCATCTTTCATCCATTTATTCATCCATCCATCCATCCATCCATTCGACCATCCACCTACATATATATCCACCCACCTACCCACTTAGTCATTCAGATAACTAGCTATTTGGTGACTGTTCTTCCCTTTACTACAGAAAACAAACTTTCAGTTCATGACATATCTTGGGAGTTCAAAAACTGCTTTTTAAATGCATTTTATCTTATTCTCACTTTACACATAATGAAAAGGTGGATCACAATAGCTCACGTCAGAGCTGGGATCTGCACCCATACCCCCCAAACATATTTTTCCCAGAAAGATGTTGCCTCACCCACTGGGGAGTAAGAAAAACATATTTAAATTACTGACTAAACATAATGGCATAGTGATAAAGGTATACTTATCTGTGGTTTTATTAACCAGTGCTCATTTTCATTCCAGAATTGTATTCATCTTTTCAAAAGAAAAGTTTACCCTCATTATAATGCCATGTCGCAGCAAAAAAAAAAAAAATGTAAATAACAATTTTAATGTCAAAAAGTAGGTACATTTTGTTATTGTGCTTAATTCTAATGCATGAAGCTATTATCCAAACTATTGAAATATGCCTCAAAATACATGTGTCTTAATAAGACTTTAGTGATTATCATGATACTGGTGGAGAGAATTAGAATACAGGGCATCTGGAACACTATCCATGAGAAAAGTTTTACTAAAGACCCAACAAAGTTAAGGCTATGGGGATGGAAGGTAGAGTGGTCAACCATATGTTCACCATCATCTTTATATATACATGGACACACACTATCTTCTTTGGCAAGTTTAAATGCCTTATAAACCCAAGCTTATTTGATACTTGTTCTATTTGGATTATAAATGTGTTATGGTGTTTTGTGCTTAGGGGTTCCTGGATAGGAGTATAGCATGGAATTTATGATTGACTGTTGATTTCTTTACACTGTTTAAAGGAAAAAGAAGAAAAATGACTGGGAGTTGGGACTCTTGGGTTCATTCATTTGCTCAATAAATGTTAACTGAGTTCCTACAATGTGCCAAGCACTGTCCTAAGACACAACAGTGAGTGAATCAAACAGACTCAAATCCTTTCCCTCCTGGAACTGACACAATTCAATGCCAGATTCTGTCATTAAGGACTAATTTATACTTTGATGCATTACTTGCTTCTGTGGGCTTCTGTTTTTCTGCTTGAGCTATGAGAGGTGAATGAACTCAACACCAAGCAAAAGTAAGTGAAGTAGCTCAGTCGTGTCCGACTCTTTGCGACCCCATGGACTGTAGCCTACAGGCTCCTCTGTCCCTGGGATTTTCCAGGCAAGAGTACTGGAGTGGATTGCCATTTCCTTCTCCAGTGGATCTTCCTGACCCAGGGATCGAACCCGGGTCTCCCACATTGTAGACAGACGCTTTACCGTCTGAGCCACTAGGGAAGGAACGGCTTAAAAGACTAAGCTGGGGAAAAGGAAAACTCACAGAGGATAGAGTGCTTCTGCCCAAATACTGAGAAAGATGCTCTGCTTATGAGCAAGGATAATTGGTCTGTGTGGCTCCCAAGGATAGAATAAGGATTATTGGAGACAGAGCTGAATTACTTACAAGGAGCTCAGAAGGTGGTGAGACCTTTGTTACCAAAAGTGTATAAGAAGAGGGAAGGAACTTGGCTGGGATGTGGGAGAAGTCACAACCTTCTAAAAACTCTCTCAAATATGGGGGGACACACATACACCTATAGCCAATTCATGCTGATGATGTATGGCAAAAACCATCACAATATTATAAAGTAATTATCCTCCAATTAAAATAGATAAATTAATTTTAAAAACATGAGTGTATAAGCATAATTAACAGTGCCCTCTGCAATCTTGGTACTGCACTATTTGGACCACATGGCCTCCATGTTTGTTGCAATAGGAGAAGAGAAGGAAGGAGGAGGCCTCTTAACTACACTGGCCCAGAGTGATGTGGATCACTCCTGCTTACAGCCCAATAGCTATAAAAAGTTGTTGTTTTTCAGTCACTAACTTGTGTCCAACTCTTTGCAACTCCATGGACTGCAGCACGCCAGATTTCCCTGTCCTTCACTATCTCCCAGAGTTTGCTCAAACTAATGGCCAGTGAATCGGTGATGCCATCCAACCATCTCATTCTCTGTCACCCACTTCTCCTCCTGCCCTCAATGTTTCCCAGCATCAGGATCTTTTCCAATGAGTCCGCTTTTTGCATCAGGTTGCCAAAATATTGGAGCTTCATCTTCAGCCTCAGTCCTTCCAATGAATATTCAGGACTGATTTCCTTTAGGATTGACTGGTTTGATCTCTTTTCAGTCCAAGGGAATCTCAAGAGTCTTCTCCAACACCAGGATTTGAAAGCATCAGCTCTTTGGTGCTCAGTCTTCTTTATGTTTCAACTCTCACATCCATACATGACTTCTGGAAAAACCATAGCTTTGACTCTACAGACCTGTGTTGTAAAAATAATGTACTGCTTTTTAATATGCTGTCTAGGTTTATCATAGCTTTTCTTTCAAAGAGTGAGCATCTTTTAATTTTGTGGCTGCAGTCACCAACCACTGTGATTTTGGAGCCCAAGAAAATAAAATCTGCCACTGTTTCCATTGTTTCCTCATCTATGTGCCATGAAGTGATGAGACCGGATGCCATGATCTTCATTTTTTGAATGCTGAATTTTAAGCCAGATTTTTCACTCTCTTCTTTCACCCTCCTCAAGAGGCTCTTTAGTTCCTCTTCTCTTTCTGCCATTAGAGTGATATCATCTGTGTATCTGAAGTTGTTGATAGTTCTCCTGACAATCTTGATTCCAGCTTGTGAATCATCTAGCCCTGCATTTCGCACGATGTACTCTGCATATAAGTTAAATAAGCAGAGGAACAACAAACAGACTTGCCGTACTCATTCCCCAATTTTGAACCAGTACATTGATTCACGTCCAGTTCACATCAGGTTACACAAGGCTGTGATCCATGTGATCATTTTGGTTAGCTTTCCGTGATTATGGTTTTCATTCTGGAGGCTGTGGGGTTATAGTTCTTGCTGCTTTTGCCTGTCCTCTGATGGATGAGGATAAGAGGATTGTGCAAGCTTCCTGATGGGAAGGACTGGCTGTTGGGAAAATGGTCTTGCTCTGGTGGTTGGGGCCATGCTCAGTAAATGTTTAACCCAATTGTCTGCTAATGGGTGTGGCTGTGCTCCCTCCGTGTTAGTTGTTTGGCCTGAGGTGACCCAGTCCTGGAGTTGACAAGCTCTTTGGTAGGGCTACTGGTGACCTCCAAGAGGACTTGGGCCAACATGCGCCTCCTACGACTGTCCTCCCAGCAGGCCACTGCCAGCCTCGCCTCCACTGGAGACCCTCAGATGCTCATAGGCAGGTCTGGCTCAGCCTCTTGTGGTGTCCCTGTTCTTTTCCCCTGGGTCCTGGTGTGCACAAGATTTTGTTTGTGTCCTCCAAGAACCTCTATCTCCCCCAGTCCCATGGAAATTCGCTAATCAAATCCCACTGTCCTTCAAAGTCAGATTCCCTGGAGATTCCCAATCCATTTGCTAGATCCCCAGTTTGGGGAGTTTGATGTGGGGCCTGGAAATTTCACCACAGTGTGAGAACTTCTTTGGTATTATAATAAGTTATGTGGTTCAAAACAAATACCAACAAAAGCAGGGAGATATAGTAGAGAACGTGAGTATACAGTGAGACTGTCTCTGTCAACTAAGATTTTGTAAAAATGGAGAAACTTGCAGCAATACCTATTTTAGAGAGTTAAGAATTAAATGAGCTAAAGTGAATTAGTTCATTTAATCTTGTACCATCCTATGACTGACATTTTTAAAAATGAGCCTTTCTTTCAACCTCTTTCTCTTTTTCTCATCTTCAAAGACTACGTGGTAGCTGGCAGGACCAGTTGGAAGGATGCTCTAGAGAAGCTCCGGGAGGAGCCACGAAAGGGCTGATCCTATATGGACATATTCCCACACTTTCACTTGTTGCCAAAAACTCCATCGTTAAAGCCATTCACTGCCACTTTTCACAGCTCTAGGCTAGGAGTAGCTAGGGCATGACAGATCAGGAGAGTGGACATGGGAAGTCCAGGTGGGACACTGTTTTAGTGACAATCTCAGGGCAACCCTGAGCAGGGGAGAGGCAGCATGTCTCAAAGACCCACCATCTGTGGCCTTGCTGTTACTATATACGTAGTCAGAAAGGCTGTATCCCCTTGGTGGGACATCCTGGGTGCAGGCTGCCCATCTGAATTTGAAATGAATTCGATTTAGCCTTGTGTAATTGCTTATTTGATTCCTGATGATGGCATGCAGTTAGGAGGGAAATTGACATTCTGTCGTCTCTTTTCCAATAAACCAAACTCTAGGTCCTTCGTGCAGCCGGGCCACCTGCTCTTCTATAGAGAAATTAGTGAGCACAGGGAGCTTGGAAATAGAGAATCTCAAGCCCGAGGTGTTTTTAGGGAGTCTGAAATGGTTGGATAATATAGGCAGTCATGGGTATATGCCTGAACCTCCTTTTCCCTAGTGAATACAATAGACCTCTTTTTGGAAAGTATTTAGGATGGCTTCCTGCTTTAGAAATATGAATTCTCTCACTTGTTAGTGAAAACTCATTTATGTTCAAGGTCATTTTAAAAAAATTTCAAACAATGTAGGAGCCTGAAGACATCCCTAGTAAATCATAAAAAGCCTTGCAGTTTTACTAAGTATAGGGAAATATATTTGTTATCTCATGGCTACCCAATGCCTTCTTTGTCCAAGTCTGTATATGACCCCTGCATTCTGGATGAGGCCCACAGAACTGAGAAAGGGGAGCCCATTCAAGCTAAGAGGATACGAATCAGGTGAATGGGACGGGACTTGACAAAGGTTCCCAGAAGGTGGTTGAAGGATCAGTGAGCACCTTAAGTCTCATTGATGAAAGAATAAAACCCACAGGAGCTTAAACGGAGGGCTTAAATGTCAATATCCACAGAAACTGAGCCTTCCATGTATCTTGGGCAGAGGGCATTTAGGTGATAACCCCATGATGAGGCGAGAAAAGTGTAAGTGCTAAGCCATACAGCAGAGCTTCCTAAAGGGGGGATTTTGTCCTTCCTCCCAGAGGACACTTGATAAGACGAAGGCATTTTTGGTTGGACCTGAAGGGTTACTACCAGCATCTAGTGAGGTGTGGCCAGGGATGCTGGCAGGCATCCTACCACACACAGCTGCCCACAGGATAGGATCACCTGGCCCATGGTGTTCACAGGGCTGAGAAACTGCCCCCCAGAGCAAGGGGCCAGACCCAAGACACTGCCTTGTTTTGAGATGTAAAGTTGGCAACTTGAAAAAGGTTATCTCTTCTGGCCTTGGGAAAACTTATATGCTGAGTCAAGAAAGATAAACTATTCTTACTTCAGATCACAAATCACATCACACTCCTCTGTTCAAAATCCTCCACTGGCTTCCTATTATTTTTAGGAAAAAATCCAAAATACATAATACAGCCTGCAGGGTCCTGTGTAAATATTTTTCTCATTTTCTACAGTAAGGACGAAAAAGCCAGAACTTAGGCAAGGGACACCGATCAGGGCAACCCCTCATCAATGTCAAGTTAATGAAAAATGTCGAGAAAGGATGGCTAAAAATAATCTGTCGTTGCCATACTTGCAGGCGAGGCTGGGAAGATGAAGTGATAGTAAATGGATCTCACACGTGGAGACTGTCAGGGTCATTACTAGATTGATTCTCAAAAAGCAATAAATGTCCCACTTAAAAAAAAAAAGACATACTCAGATGTGACTAACGCAAAGATGAGAGAGGAGAGTCATTTAGACACCCTTCCTCTTCTGTCCTTGATTAAGAGGCAGAACATCATTTTTGGTTTCACATAAGAGTTCTTGGGGCCCTGGGAAAGACGGCTGATGGAGAATTTCAGGAGAGGGGGCTGATGGCTCCTATTCTTTAGGAAAGATACCTATCACTCTGCCCAGCTTCTCTTGGGGATTTAGGTTTGTCTTTCTTTTATGTCGCTGAGACTAAACTGAAGGCCGCCTGGTCTCACCTGAGTTGCACACTGCTCCTCCCTTTGCCTGCTGGGCACCTGTTATGCTGGACTTCTGCAGGGCCTTGAGCATCAAGCTTCCTCTTCCTATAAGTTTTTCCTTTAGCTTGCGTTCCGGATTTTGCCCCTGTTTCTCTTACACACACGCACACTGCATCATTTACTCTTGTTCCTCTCTCTCATCTCAGATCAAATATTGTATCTGGAGAGATTTCCCTGGCTCCCCGTGATTTGGCTGTTTCCTTTTTCATGCATTCCTGTGCCTCTCCTGTCACTCTTGTATGAATGGTGTATTCAGCATGCTCATGTATTTTTCCCCCCACCTTTTGATGACTAGCTCCATGAAGATAAAGGTCAGGGCTGTACTTCCATGCACTGTACAAAGGCATTCAGCCAGGGCACAGCCAGGGGCTGAAGGCTATGAACGGTCTGCTGGCCTGGTTAGCCTTGGCGGTCACTCTCACTGTGCAACCCCAGCGCCCAGCACACTGCCTGGTGCAGAGCAGGCCCCCAGGAATTGTGGATTGATGGATGGGTCTTGCCAAAAGTTTTACTTTAGTTTCCAGGTTTGAAGGATTTGTTAACAAAAGAAACCACTCATTACACACAAATAAAAAAGTTTAATATTTAACTGAGGATCATTTAATTTAATTTCAATACAGTCATTAAAAGAAAAGAGAAAGAGAAACAACAGAGAACAGTAACAGCACATACACCACCAAATTGGGCTGACCAACATCCAGACTTAAAACAGCGTTCTGGGAAGTTGCAAGAAAACACCATCTGGAGTTCCAGTTGGGAAAAGGTCCCTGGCAGTGCATCCACTCCATGAGTGAGACTTCAAACTGGAGTTTCGGGGTTCCTGTCTATAATCCCAGGCTGCAAACTGGTATCGTTATCAGTTTGTAAGAAAAATGCAGCTCTGGCTTTACTTTAACCTTTTAACAATGCTGTTTGTTTCACCTTGTGAGTCTTAGGATTTTGTTAGACCCCGGAGGAGATTGACCAGACCCTCAGGGGCTTTCTTATCCAAAGTGCTGCCTGACTTGCTGAGATTCCCTGCAGGCAGGCATGGAATCCAGGCAGTGTCCAGGCAGGTCAGAAGCAGGTCAGAGGCCTGCTCTCCTGCTTCTGAAGCCTCCATTTTACTTTCCCTGCTAGTCAGGCTCAGGAGAGTTGAGGCTGAAGAGTATAGGAAGAAGGCAACATACCACAAGCTGTCCTCTTAATTCTGTAAGTCAAATAACAATTTCAGATAGCCAATAGAAATAAAGTGATCAAAGAAACAAGGAAGGGGTTAAACTATGCAGCCAACAATTTTTGAGAAGTAAGGCATTTAGTAAAGAGAACGTCCCCACATGAATGAGAAGTGTATTTTTGTACATCAACTCCTACATCCATTAACTTATTGGCAAAAATAGTAGTAACAACAGAACGTTCTTTCAAGGTGCCATTAGTTTGCTATGAAATTTTGCAAATGGTTCCTTGCAAAATCTTAGGTAAGGATTCTGAGGGGAAGTTAATATTGGGAAAAGAAAGAGTAGGGAATAACATTTGAGTCTGCAGTACTTGAATTCTCATGGTGGTGGGGGGCTTCCCCAGTGGCTCAGCAGTGAAGAATCTGCCTGCAATACAGGAGATACAGGGTCAGTCCCTGGGTCAGGAAGATCCCCTGGAGGAGGGCATGGCAACCCACTTCAGTATTCTTGCCTGGAGAATCCCATGGGCAGAGAAACCTGGCAGCTATAGTCCATAGAGTTGCAGAGAGTTGGACATGACTGAAGCGACCGAATATGCATGCACACCTGGGGAGGAGGGAAGTAATAGGTGGTCCCATTCCAACATGTGTTAGGCTGCTGGAAAAAGGAGCTCCTAATTGATACACAGAAGTAGTATCTACATCTACTGGTTAAAATACATATAAATTGAGGGGCTATTTCAGAAAACATATTAAAGGATTTAGGGAAGATAGTCCATTCACAAGTTGGTGGAATTCTCCAATCAGCAGGATTCCCAAACATGAGACCTTGGTCCACATGAAAGTGAAAGTGAAATTCACTCAGTTGTGTCCGACTCTTTGCAACCCCATGGACCATAGTCCGTGGAATTTCCAGGCCAGAATACTGGAGTGGGTGGCCCTTCCCTTGGTCCACATAGCAATCCCTCAGTAGCTTTGTCAGTCTATCAGTAAGTGGGTACAACTATTAAAGTAACACATGAAATTGGCACATAATACTTGTGTTCAAAGCTTGAGCTATATCTTTACCAGCGATGTGCAATCTAGCATATTGATAAATTTTGTCCCTAGAAAGTCAAAGTTAAGAAAGGACAGACCTTTTGTTGGACAGGTGAAGTTATCCTGAGTTGAGGTGCAGCCATGTTTCTCTAGCTGAAGACTACCCAAGAGCTTTCTTCATATTTTTCTTTAAAAAATTTTGTAAATTAATTGATCTATTTTAATTGGAGGATAATTACTTTACAATATTGTGATGGTTTTTGCCATACATCAACATGAATTGGCCACAGGTATACATGCATCCGTGACACACATATTTTTCTTTTAATTGTAGCATACCCTTGCGGTTGAGGCATGAATGACAATCCGCTTTATAGTTAGGCTTTCAAGAATAATCTATTTATGAGAATAACAGGGGATAATGGCACATATTTCCATGTTTCCTGTTGGATATTATCAGTAATACAGTATTATCCTTCCTCTGAGAAGTCACATCAGCAGATATGGGAAGATGGTTAGTTTCCTTCACACAGACTTCAGCTCCAATTGCATGTATTTCATTTGTGGATCCAAACCCTCCATCGCCTCTAATTGTAAATAAGGTGGGTTGCTGTTGTTCAGTCACTAAGTTGTGTCCAGCTCTTTGTGACCACATGGACTGCAGCATGCCAGGCTTCTCTGTCCTTCACTATCTCCCAGAGTTTGCTCAAACTCATGTCCACTGAATTGCTGATGTACTCCAACTGTCTCATCCTCTGTCACCCGCTTCTCCTCTGCCCTCAACCCTTCCCAACATCAGGGTTTTTTCAGAGAGTCAGCTCTTCCCATCAGGGGCCCAAAGTATTGGAGCTTCAGCGTCAGTCCTTCCAATGAATATTCAGGGTTCATTTCCTTTAGGATTGACTGGTTGATTTCCTTGCAGTCTGAGGGTCTCGCAAGAGTCTTTTCAAGCACCACAGTTCAACAGATTCAATTCTTCAGCACTCAACATTCTTTAGGTCCAACTCTCACATCCATACATGACTACTGGAAAAACCATAGCTTTGACTATACAGATCTTTGTCAGAAAAAGTAATGTCTCTGCCCTTGAATACACTGTCTACTTTTGCTTTTCTTCCAAAGAGCAAGCATCTTTTAATTTTGCGGCTGTAGTCACCATCCACAGTGATTTTGGAGCCCAGAAAAGTAAAATCTGACAGTGTTTCCATTTTTCTCCCATCTGTGACTGGATGCTATGATTTGAGTTTTTTGGTTGTTGAGTTTTAAGCCAACTTTTTAACTCTCCTCCTTCACATTCATTAAGAGGCTCTTTAGTTCCTCTTTGCTTTCTGCCATTAGAGTGATATCATCTGTGTATCTGAGGTTGTTATTTCTCTGGGCAATCTTGATTCCAGCTTGTGATTCACTGAGTCCTGCACTTCGCATGATGTACTCTCATAGAAGTTAAATCAGAAGGATGACAATATACAGCCTTGTCATACTCCTTTCCCAGTTTTGAACTAGTCCATTGTTTCATGTATGGTTCCAACTGTTGCTTCTTGTCCCGCATACAGGTTTCTCAGAAGACAGGTAAGGTGGTCTGGTATTCCCATTTCTTTAAGAATTTTCCAGTTTGTTGTGATCCACACAGTCAAAGGCTTTAGAGCAATCAATGATGCAGAAGTAGATTTTATTTATTTTTTATTTTTTTGGCATTCCCTTTTTCTATGATCCAACAGATATTGGTAATTTGATCTCTGGTTCCTCTGCCTTCCCTAAATCCAGCTTGTATTTTGGAAGCTCTTGGTTGACATAGTGTTGAAACCTAGCTTGAAGGATTTTGAGCATTATCTTGCTAGCATGTGAAATAAGCACAATTGCATGGTACTTTGAACATTCTTTGGCAGTGCTCTTCTTTGGGATTGGAGTAAAAGGACTTGATTTAGTTCATACCTGTATAGCCTGAGCTTACACTGTGGCTCAACAGTAAAGAATCTTCCTGCAATGCAGGAGCCATTGGAGGTGCGGGTTTGATCCCTGGGCTGGGAAGATCCCCTGGAGGAGAGCATGGCAACCCACTCCAGTATTCTAGCCTGGAGAATTCCATGGACAGAGGAGCTTGGAAAGCTACACTCTACAGTGTCAAAGAGAGTTGGACATGACTGGAGTCACTGAGTACACATAAGCACCCTAAGTATCCTG
>NW_011494644.1:882373-882551 GCF_000754665.1 Bison bison bison | reverse complement strand
AGCTTCTCCATTCTTTCTGGAACTATTTCTCTGCGCTCCTTCAGTAGTATATTGGACACCTACCAACCTGGGGGGCTTATTTCTGGTGTCATATCTTTTTGCTTTTTCACACTGTTCAAGGAATTCTCAAGGTAGGAATACTGGAGTGGAATAAGATGGGAGGTTCTTCTTTTTTGTA
>NW_011494644.1:880341-882273 GCF_000754665.1 Bison bison bison | reverse complement strand
CATTGTTTCATGTATGGTTCCAACTGTTGCTTCTTGTCCCGCATACAGGTTTCTCAGAAGACAGGTAAGATGGTCTGGTATTCCCATTTCTTTAAGAATTTTCCAGTTTGCTGTGATCCACACAGTCAAAGGCTTTAGGGCAATCAATGATGCAGAAGTAGATTTTATTTATTTTTTATTTTTTTGGCATTCCCTTTTTCTATGATCCAACAGATATTGGTAATTTGATCTCTGGTTCCTCTGCCTTTCCTAAATCCAGCTTGTATTTTGGAAGCTCTTGGTTGACACAGTGTTGAAACCTAGCTTGAAGGATTTTGAGCATTATCTTGCTAGCATGTGAAATAAGCACAATTGCATGGTACTTTGAACATTCTTTGGCACTGTCTACAGTGTCAAAGAGAGTTGGACATGACTGGAGTCACTGAGTACACATAAGCACCCTAAGTATCCTGGTGGTTTTTCCTACTCTCTTCAATTTAATCCTGAGTTTTGGAGTAAGGAGTCCATCACCTGAGCCACAGTCAGCTCTTCTTTGGGATTGGAGTGAAAGGACTCCAAGAGCCACAGTCAGCTCTTCTTTGGGATTGGAGTGAAAGGACTTGATTTAGTTCATACCTGTATGGCCTGAGCTTCCACTGTGGCTCAACAGTAAAGAATCTTCCTGCAATGCAGGAGCCATTGGAGGTGTGGGTTTGATCCCTGGGCTGGGAAGATCCCCTGGAGGAGAGCAACCCACTCCAGTATTCTAGCCTGGAGAATTCCATGGACAGAGGAGCTTGGAAAGCTACACTCTACAGTGTCAAAGAGAGTTGGACATGACTGGAGTCACTGAGTACACATAAGCACCCTAAGTATCCTGGTGGTTTTTCCTACTCTCTTCAATTTAATCCTGAGTTTTGGAGTAAGGAGTCCATGACCTGAGCTACAGTCAGCTCCAGGTCTTGTTTTGCTGACTGTATACAGCTTCTCCACCTTCAGCTGCAAGGAATATAATCAATCTGATTTCAGTGTTGACCATCTGATGATGTCCACATGTAGAGTCATCTCTTGTGTTGTTGGAAGAGGATGTTTTCTATGACCAGTATGAGGCAAAACTCTGTTAGCCTTTGTCCTGCTTCATTTTGTACTCCAAGTTCAAACTTGCTTTTTACTCCAGGTATCTCTTGATTTCCTGATTTTGCTTTCCAATCACCTATGATGAAAATCACATCATTTCTTTGGTGTTCTAGAAGGTTTTGGAGTTATTCATTGAATTGTTCAACTTCAGCTTCTTCAGTGTGAGTTGTTGGGGTATAGACTTGGATTACTGTGCTGTTGAAAGGTTTGCCTGGAAATGAACCAAGGTCATTCTGTCATGTTTGAGACTGCACCCAAATACTGCATTTCATACTCTTCTTTTGACTATGAGGGCTACTCCCACCTTCCTAAGGGATTCTCCCCACAATAGTAGATATAATGGTCATCTGAATTAAATTTACCCATTCCCGTCCCTTTTGGACTCCCCTGGTGGCTCAGATGGTAAAGCATCTGCCTACAATGTGGGAGACCTGTGTTCGATCCCTGGGTTGGAAAGATCCCCTGGAAAAGGAAATGGCAACCCACTCCAGTACTCTTGCCTGGAAAATCCCATGGACAGAGGATCCTGGTAGGCCTCAGTTCATGGGGTCGCAAAGAGTCAGACACGACTGAGCGACTTCACTTTCACTTTCTATTCCTGTCCCTTTTAGTTCACTAATTCCTAAAATAGCGATGTTCACTCTTGCCATCTTCTGCTTCACTGTGTTCCATTTACCTTGATTCACGGACCTAACATTCCAGGTTCCTATGCAATATTGTTCTGTACAGCATCAGACTTTACTTTCACCACCAGACACATCTACAAATGAGCACCGTTTCCACTTTGGCCCAGCCGCTTCTTTCTTTCTAGAGCTA
>NW_011494644.1:855104-880241 GCF_000754665.1 Bison bison bison | reverse complement strand
CTTCTTTTTTGTACTTTGCCAATTACATATGGAAGAATCAGCAATTTGGCAAATTGATTATGTTTATTAACAAATAGATCATTCTTTCCTTCACTTTGCACTATTACTCAGATTTCTCTTTGGTAGTCTGGGTCTATAACTCCTTCATGAAGTTATAGTATTAGTCTGATTGGATTTCCCAAAGGGAATGACCACTAAACATCCAGAATATGTGTTCACAGCCATGCACTTATATTGGCATCCTTTATCTTGAATTAATGAGCCAATATAACCAATTTTCCATATTTGCCAAGGCAGCTTGTAATGTGCCAGTTGTACCTTGATTAATTGTGGCAACCTTCTATGCTTAATATGTTGACAAATTGGATAGTGTAAAATAACAGATTTAATGAGATTCACAGTTAAAGAAATGGACCTCCCTGGTGGTTTAGGCAGTAAGAATCTGCCTGCAATGCGGGACACCCAGGTTGACCCCTGGGTCAGGAAGATCCCCTAGAGAAGGAAATGTCAACTCACACCACTATTCTTGCCTGAGAAATCCCATGGAGAGAGGAGCCTGATGGGCTGCAGTCCATGGGATCACAAAAGAGTCAGACATGACTTAGTGACTAAACAACAGCAATAACAGTTATCTCAAATGCATTCCTTTTTATAGCTGAGTAATGTTCCATTGTGGGATGATTTGATGGAATAGCATTGAAACATATGCATTACCATATGTAAAGTAGATGAACAGTGTAAGTTCGATGCATGAAGCAGAGCACCCAAAGCCAGTGCTTTGGGACAACCCAGAGGGATAGAGTGGGGAAGAAGAGGGGAGCAGGATTCAGCTTGGGGGAGACACATGTACACTGGAGGCTGATTCATGTTGATGTATGACAAAAACCATCACAATATGGCGAAGTGATTTTCCTCCAACTAAAATAAATTAATTTAAAAGAAAAAAAGACAGTTATCTCAGGTCTAATTACAGCCTCTTGCTCAAGGCTTTCTGTAGGAATTTAGGACATCGTTTCATGGAAGGCAGTGACTCCATGTGCTCAGGTTTGGCTCAGTCCTGAATATACCACTTCCATTTTATTATGCTGGACTCCTGGGCTTGCCCGATTCTGTGGGTTTTGTTTCATGGAAGGCAGTGACTCCATGTGCTCAGGTTTGGCTCAGTCCTGAATATACCACTTCCATTTTATTATGCTGGACTCCTGGGCTTGCCCGATTCTGTGGGTTTTGTTTCATGGAAGGCAGTGACTCCATGTGCTCAGGTTTGGCTCAGTCCTGAATATACCACTTCCATTTTATTATGCTGGACTCCTGGGCTTGCCCGATTCTGTGGGTTTTGTTTCATGGAAGGCAGTGACTCCATGTGCTCAGGTTTGGCTCAGTCCTGAATATACCACTTCCATTTTATTATGCTGGACTCCTGGGCTTGCCCGATTCTGTGGGTTTTGGGTGAACTTTGTATTAGTAACCATTGCATGATTGGTACTTGAGGTCTTAATATTACAGGGTGATCTATAGTCAATTGCTTCATATCAATCAAAGCCCCAAAACAAGTCAAAGCTGTTTTTCAAAGGTAGTGTAATTTCTACCAGTCTCTGGAAATTGCCCAACCCAGAAGCATAAAGGCACTCTTTTGCCTTGCTGTTTTTGCCATAAGCTTCAATTAGCATATAGTTCATTGATAAACACATGTTATTTTATGTCCCTTCCTTGTAGCTCACAGAATATATGATAACAGCAAGGAAATATCTGGGAAGTAAGTCTTAGTCAACATAGATTTCAAAGTAACAAAACTAGAATTTAATGTTCAGTGAAATACATAATTTTTTTGTGTGTGAGGGCATTAACCATGCAGTTGAGCTTTCCAGGTGGTGTTAGTGGTAAGGAACATGCCAGCAAATGCAGGAGATGTAAGAGATGTGAGTTCCATCCCTGGGTCAGGAAGATTGCCTGGAGGAGGGCATGGCAACCCACTCCAGTATTCTTGCCTGGAGAATCCCATGGGCAGAGGAACCTGGTGGGCTACAGTCCGCAGGGTTGCAAAGAGTCGGATACAACTGAAGCAGCTTAGCGTGCATGCACAATCCTGTAGCCAGGGAAGGCTTTATCCCCTCAAAACCACTACAATATTGTAAAGTAATTAGCCTCCAATTAAAATAAATAAATTTTTTAAAAATGTGGATGGTCAGGGAACCAGGAAAAGGCATGCAGCTGTCTTGGATTTCCCATAACCCTGACTGTTTGATTTACAGCTATGGTTTAACCCATTTTAAATTCCTTGATTAGGGAGTAGACTGTTGCCATGTCCTAAGGACATCAGGATAGCAAAATGAGGGGGTTAATTTTTTGAAAAAGCAAAAATGAGCTTTATCTATGTGTGCCACAATCTTCATAGATCATTGTTAAATAATATCTATTTACTTTACCAAAGTAGCAAAAGATTTAAAAAACAAATATAAATCACTTAAAGGCAAAAATTTACATAGTCTGTTATTGAAAGCCACATACCAAGAAAACTTTGTTCTCTTAGCAAAGAGAGAAAACCAAATTCCAGTCTGAGAACAGCTTACTGTTAATAACAAAATTTGTTTATCTGGTTAATTTTAATTTAATCTTAGTATGTCTTTCCTATAAATCTTGAAAAGGTGGTAGTATTTTTTTTGCCAAGGCATCAGAGTGAAATCATAGCTGTCCAGTCCATAATGACAAAAACAATTAAGACACATTTAAAATCTGTTTATTTTGCAACTGAAAAATAAACCTGGTCACGGCTGTGACATGTAACACTTTCATATGATAACTAGAATTATGAATTATAACAGCTTATCAGGATATATCATATCAGATCTTTATGAATTCTATATAATCTCTAGAATCTCTGCATTAGTAAGACTTATCATACAATATAACCTGATATTTGTAACTTTTTGACAATACATCCCATACCAAATGAACCTAATTAATTTCTCTCTTGAGAAATGCTTCAAGGCCCTCTGAAGTACCCCAAAGTTAGCTAAAGGTCAAAAGAACTTCATTCAGTTTGGTTCAGTTCAGTCCAGTCACTCAGTCATGTCCGACCCTTTGTGACCCCATGGACTGCAGCACGCCAGGCTTCCCTGTCCATCACCAGCTCCTGGAGCTTATTCAACCTCATGTCCATCGAGTTGATGATACCATTCAACCATCTCATCCTCTGTCGTCCCCTTCTCTTCCTGCCTTCAATCTTTCCTAGCTTCTGGGTCTTTTCAAATGAGTCAGTTCTTTGTACCAGGTGGCCAAAGTATTGGAGTTTCAGCTTCAGCATCAGTCCTTCCAATGAATATTCAGGACTTATTTCTTTTAGGATGGACTGGTTGGATCTCCTTGCAGTCCAAGGGACTCTCAAGAGTCTTCTCCAACACCACAGTTCAAAAGTAGCAGTTCTTCGGCACTCAACTTTCTTTATAGTCCAACTCTCACATCCATACATGACTACTAGAAAAATTATAGCTTTCACTAGATGGACTTTTGTTGGCAAAGTAATGTCTCTGCTTTTTAATATGCTCTCTCTGTTGGTCATAGCTTTCCTTCCAAGAGCAAGCGTCTTTTAATTTCATGGCTGCAGTCACAATTTGCAGTGATTTTGGAGCCCCCAAAAATAAAGTCTCTCACTGTTTCCATTGTTTCCCCATTTTTTGCCATGAACTGATGGGACCAGGTCTTAGTTTTCTGAATGTTGAGTTTTAAGCCAACTTTTTCACTCTCCTCTTTCACTTTCATCAAGAGGCTCTTTAGTTCTTTGCTTTCTGCCAGAAGGGTGGTGTCATCTGCCTATGTGAGATTATTGATATTTCTTCTGGCAATCTTGATTCCAGCTTGTGTTTCATCCAGTCCAGCATTTCTCATTATGAACTCTGCATATAAGTTAAATAAACAGGGTGACAATATACAGCCTTGATGTACTCTTTAACCAACTTGGAACCAGTCTGTTGTTTCATAGCCAATTCTGTTGCTTCCTAACCTGCATACAGATTTCTCAGGAGGTAGGTCAGGTGGTCTGGTATTCCCATCTCTTTAAGATTTTTCCACAGTTTGTTGTGATCCACACGGTCAAAAGCTTAGGCATAGTCAATGAAACAGAAGTAGATTTTTTACTGGAACTCTCTCACTTTTTCGATAATCCAACAGATGTTGGCAATTTGATCTCTGGTTCCTCTGCCTTTTCTAAATCCAGCTTGAACATATGGAAATTCACAGTAGATGTACTGTTTAAGCCTGGCTTGGAGATTTTGAGCATTACTTTGCTAGCGTGTGAGATGAGTGCAATTGTGCAGTAGTTTGAACATTCTATGGCATTGCCTGTCTTTGTGATTGGAATGAAAACTGACCTTTTCCAGTCCTGTGGCCACTGCTGAGTTTTCCAAATTTGCTGGCGTATTGAGTGCAGCACTTTCACAGCATCATCTTTCAGGATTTGAAATAGCTCCACTGGAATTTCATCACCTCTACTAGCTTTGTTCGTAGTGATGCTTCCTAAGGCCCACTTGACTTCGCATTCCAGAATGTCTGGCTCTAGATGAGTGATCACACTATCGTGATCATCTGGGTCATGATCTTTTGCGTATAGTTCTTTTGTGTATTCTTGCCACCTCTTCTTAATACCTTCTGTTTCTGTTAGGTCCATACCATTTCTGTCCTTTATTGTATCCATCTTTGCATGAAATGTTCCCTTGGTATCTCTGATTTTCTTGAAGATCTCTAGTCTTTCCCATTATATTGTTTTCCTTTATTTCTTTGCATTGATCACCGAGGAAGGCTTTCTTATCTCTCCTTGCTATTCTTTGAAACTCTGCATTCGAATGGGCATATATTCCCTTTTCTCCTTTGCCTTTCACCTCTCTTCTTTTCATAGCTATTTGTAAGGCCTCCTCAGACAACCATTTTAAGTCTGAATTTGGCAATAAGGATTTCATGATCTGAGCTACAGTCAGCTCCTGGTCTTGTTTTTGATGACTGTATAGAGTTTCTCCATCTTTGGAGAAATATAATATAATCAGAATATATATAATCAGAATATAATCAATCTGATTTCGGTATTGACCATCTGGTGATGTCCATGTGTAGAGTCTTCTCTTGTGTTGTTGGAAGAGGATGCTTTTTATGATCAGTGTGTTCTCTTGGCAATTAGAATTTGATTTTAGGAAGTTCTGTCAAAAATATCAAAGGGTTTTGAACACACATTCAGATCAGATCATAGGTCATTGTGAAGCAATATTCACTTAACCAAAGTAACAATAAAATATTTCAAAGGCAGATACAGAAGAGATTGCTTGAGAAGTAAAGAAACTTCAAATCTGTTACCAAAGGCGTTTCAACATCCCTAGGAAACTTGTAGCATATATGAAACTCTTCTCTATGGGCCCACTTTCTACAAACCTTTCTCATCCATTTCTGTATCCATAACTTTATTTTCCCATTCAGAAACACACACTCAAAAGTCAGAACTATTTCATTTTCCCTTAACAAAATGCAATTTCATTCCTCATACCTCCTTTACTAAACTGCACATCCTACTTTCCTTAAGCAACCTTGAACTTTCCTTTATATTAGCATTCTGTAGATTGGTGAACGTAAATACCAGTGATAATTACTAAAAAATGTTATAGAGAACATCTCAGGATGGTGCCAAACATGTTTGTAAATAGTTCTCAACCTTTTGTTTCTCTGTAAAAGGAAGACAGTGTTTAGTGCTGGTGGCTTACTTGCTAAGTCTTGTCTGACTCTTGCAACCCCATACTATAGCCCACCAGGCTCCTCTGTCCATGGGATTCTCCAGGCAAGAATACTGTAGTGGGTTGCCCTGCCCTCCTCCAGGGGATCTTCCTCACCCGTAAGATTTCACATCTCTTTTGTCTTCTGCAATTGCAGGCGGGTTCTTTACCAGTAGCACCACCTGGGAATATTATAATATTACATATTATTTTAAAACATAATATATACTGTAAATATAATGTATATAATTATGTAATATATGCATAATATAAATATAATGTGTACATAAATATTAAGAAACCTCTTTTCATAATGGCCCTGTGCGTGCAGGCTAAGTTACTTCAGTCATGTCTGACTCTTTGCAACCCTACAGACTGTAGCCCACCAGGCTCCACTGTCTATGGGATTCTCTAGGCAAGAATAATGGAGTGGGTTGTCATGCCCTCCTCCAGGGGATATTTGAGGGAAAAGAGAACTCTTCTGTTAATGAATAAAAACATGCAAGTTGGGTGGATGCTTATTGCTCCTTACTAGAATTAGATACTATGTGTACAAAACCACATTGGCTGTCTGTATGTGAGAACAGAGCTATAGAAAGGCAGGTCTAATTATACCGGATGCCAGCTTAAAGCTGGGAAATACCATTAGGAGAAATCTCCACTTGAGAATCTTGCTTGTATACACAAGTGTTTGGGTTTAACAAGAGTGTGAATGTGCTTGCCTACTCAATTATTCTTCTTGCAAATACTCCCTGGGGTCCTCTATGAGCTCAGCACTCTGCTAGGCTCCGAGGGGAATACCGAATAATATGATTGAATCATTTTGTAAAAATGGCTAAATCCTACTGGGGGAGAGAAAATATTTAAACTATTAGTGATAATATGATTTCTGCTTTCAACTAATATTACTGAGCACCACCTACATGCCAGGAATTATCCCTAGGCGGTGGGGACCCAGCAGTACACAAAACAAAAGATTCTTTTCCCGTGGAATTTATGGAGGGTAAGGTGCCATAAAAAAACAAGCAAATAAATGCAATTTACACTGGTTAGATGAGTGCTTTTACTAATAAAGCAGGGTGGAAAGATGGAGATGATGGGTAGGGGTTGCTATTTCAAACTGGGTGGTGAGGAAAGGTTTTCCAAAAGAGATGACACTTGGGCCAAGAACTGAAGCTGAACCAAGTGAGGTGGTGAATCATGTCAGTTTCAAGGAAAGTGCATTTCAGGCAGGAACATGTCAGATGGCCCCTGGCATAGTCAAGAAGTGTAGGAGGGACTTCCCTGGTGGCCCAGTGCTTAAGAATCCACCTTCCAATGTAGGGGATGTGGGTTTGATCTCTGTTTGGGGAACCAAGATCCCACATACTGCAGGGCAAATAAGCCCGTGAGCCACAACTTGAGAGAAGCCTGCGTGCCACAGTGAAGATCTGGAGTGTCGCAACTAAGACCCAATGCAGCCAAATAAATAAAATAAATATTATAAAAAAGATTACATGGTGTCTTTAAAACAAAGAGGCAGAAGAAGAAGCAGTGGAGGGGTCAGTGTGGCTTGCAGCCAAGGGAGCAGCGAGGAGAGTGTTGGGGCCAGACCATGCAATGTGACCTGTAACCTCACAGCCTTCAATAGGAAGCAAACATCAACAACAAAGGGTATGTGAACACTGAAAAACAAAAGTGAAAACAAAACCCAGCTGCTGCAATGATGAAATTGGGGAAGCAAGCCTGACAGTTTCTTATGCTCGTGCTGTGTAGTTGCTAAGTCATGTCTGACTCTTTCGCAACCCCAAGGACTGTAGCCCACCAGGCTCCTCTGACCATGGGATTTCCCAGGCAAGAATACTGGAGTGGGTTACTATTTCCTTCTCCAGGGGATCATCCCTAACCAGGGATCGAACCTGCATCTCCTGCATTGGCAGGTTGATTCTTTAGCACTGAGGCACCTGGGATGTGTTTCCAGTTTATTATACCCATGCCTTATTACACCTGAAGCACACTTCACTCAGTAAGATGGTTCTGGGGCTGCTAATACCTGGAGATGCTGAACGGGAGGAGTCAGGGAATAGGATGGGGGTTTGCTCGGTAAGTCACCTCTAGAGAATACTCTTCTCTCTTTTTGACTGCCCAGCACCTTCCTGTGTTTGGGGAATTTACCTGCTCTAAGTTCCCACCATTTACAACAGAAGCCAGATGCAGCCTTTCCCGTCTCCCTTGCAGCTAGAGTGAAAGCATATGACTGCTTCCACCAATCAGATCACTTGTTACAGACATTGCCTTGAAAGCTGGTTCACCCATAATGGCAGCAGCTTGCTTCCAGGGGCAGCAGGGGCCAATGGCTTGGTAGAGCATTCCAGGGGCTGGCATTGCAAGGTCCATGGAGCCCCCCGTGGGGGGTGGTGATGCCTCTGCTGCACCAGTTCTGCACTGTGAGTTTAAGGATTATCCTAAGCAGAGCCTCAAAACTTGATTCTCTTCATGGGCATTCGTTTCCTGTTGTAACAAATGACCACAATCTTGGTGGGTCTAAACAACAAAATTTACTCCCCCATATTTCTGGAGGTCAGGAGTTCAAAATCAAGGTACAGAGGGCCATGCTTGCTCTGGAGGCTGTAGGGAGAATTGGGTCTTTGCTTCTTCCAGCTTCTGGTGGCTGTTGGCAAGCCTTGACTTACAGCCCTATCACTTCAGTCTGCCTGGTTGGCCACGTGGTCTCCCCTTTGCTCTATGTCTTCACTTCCAATTATGTCAAATCTCTGCTTTGTAAGGATTTGTGGGTCTTCCAGGTGGCTCAGTGGTAGAGAACCCACCTGCAAAAAAGTGGATTCCACCCCTGGGTCAGGAAGATCCCTTGGAGAAGGAGCTGGCAACCCACTCTGGTATTCTTGCCTGGGAAATCCCATGAACAGAGGAGCCTGGTGGGCTACAGTCAATGAGGCCTCAAAGAGTTGGACACAATTCAGTGACTAAACAGCAAAAGAAGTCATTGGATTTAGGACCCAGCTGGATAATCCAGAATTATGTCTTCTTATCTCAAGATCCTTACTTTAATTACATCCTCAGAGACTTTCCCAAATAAGATCACATCCACAGATTTCAGGGATTAGAACATGGATATATTTTTTTGCAGGCCAGGATTCAATCCACTGTACCACCTCCTGAAGATCCTGTGAGTTCACAATTCACTTCTAATATATTTTTTTCAGTTCACACCATCCTGAACTGATTCCTTTGTTTGAAAATCAGAAACCTGACACTGACATTGTCCTACCTGCATTTCTATCCCATGTCTCCAGCTGGGAAGAGGAGCCTGGCACGCAGCCTTGCTTGGAGTCCCAAGCCTGAGACTCTGGTCTCTGCAAGCATGGACAATGCCTGGCCTTCCCATTTGCTCACATTGCCTCCTGCCTCCCCATGAAGGGAGGAAACGCTTATTTCAGCAGCTCTGTGTTAGAGACATTTTATTTTAGGCTAAAACATGTCTCCCAGCCTTACGAAGCTGGCAGACCCTACCACAGAAAGGATGGCTAGGTGGTCAGTCTCACCACATCAACTATTTATGGGCTTTGTTAAAAAGTAAAAGCCAGATCAAACTCACCTACAGAAACTTATGGAACAAGTACACATGCTTAGAATGCTTCTGGGGAGACAGCGGTGTCTCCTCGCCTCTCTGTGTTCTTCAAGCATCAACCTTTGTCATCTCATGGGGTGAGAGTAGAATCTCTCCAAGGGAAACCTTCCATGAATGTCTGGAGCCCATTTTAAGGAAGAAAAACAACTAGACAAACATTAGCCAGATGTCAACACACTTGGGCTCAGGAGCCAAGTGAAACCTGAATCCTGGTACCACTGCTTACTGGATGTGAGGCTTTGAGAATATTGTTCACCTCTCTGAGCTTCAGTCTTCTCATCCTTGGAGAATATTAAGATCTACCTTGCTTTTTATTGTCATTGTTTGTTTGTTTTTGCTTTTATGAGGATTGGAGTCAATGAAGTTCCTAGTATTCATGTGAATGTGTGAAAGCACCTTCGATCGTTTTGCCTATTGTCACCGCTCTTATCTGATAGCCTCACCTTGATTGGTTACCTGTGGATGGACTGCCTCTTCTGTTGTGAGTGCTGACCCCACAGTGTCCAGCACACGAGAGGTGTTCTGTGAATTTGGGGTGATAAAGCTGTGCTGTTTTGATGGGTGTTCAGTCTGTGTGTGATGGACCATAATGTGACAAGAATAGATTGATCATCTTGGACACATACCTTGGAACCTTATTTCTACTTCCAGTGGCGATAACCCCAGTCTCCACCTGAAGCTCCCAATATGTTGTTACCAGCAACCTCACCATTTCTGGGAGCCCCTGGGAGAATGTCTGGCCTATTCTCACAAGCACAGTTTGCTTGGCCATCCTATGAAGCCTGGTTTTTTCTTTCTGTTCTGCACTGTCCCCTCTGGGTGAGGGGTGAGAACACCATTAGCACCAAGGGTGATGAGATGGTGTTGGAAGCACAAAGTCAACTCAACCCAAAAGTCCCTGTTGAAACAAACACTGCTGAGCCTACTATTAACCTTAGGTGTAATCAATGTCCCCAGAAATTTCACCAAAACAACCCCCTTTTTTTTTAAGTCTTTATTGAATTTGTTACAATATTGCTTTTGTTTCTTATGTTTTGGCTTTTTGGCTGTGAGGCTTGCTGGATCTTAGCTTCTCAGTTCAGTTCAGTTTAGTCGCTCAGTCGTGTCCGACTCTTTGCGACCCCATGATGCCAGGCCATGCACGCCAGGCCTCCCTGTCTATCACCGGCTCCCAGAGTCCACCCAAATCCATGTCCATTGAGTCGGTGATGCCATCCAACCATCTCATCCTCTGTCGTCCCCTTCTCCTCCGGCCCTCAATCTTTCCTAGCATCAGGGTCTTTTCCAGTGAATCAGCTCTTTGGATCAGGTGGCTAAAATATTGGAGTTTCAGCTTCAGCATCAGTCCTTCCAATGAACACCCAGGACTGATCTCCTTCACAATGGACTGGTTGGATCTCCTTGCAGTCCAAGGGACTCTCAAGAGTCTTCTCCAACACCACAGTTCAAAAGCATCAATTCTTTGGCACTCAGCTTTCTTCGCAGTCCAACTCTCACATCCATACATGATCACTGGAAAAATGATAGCCTTGACTAGACGGACCTTTGTTGGCAAACTAATGTCTCTGCTTTTTAATATGCTGTTTAGGTTGGTCATAACTTTCCTTCCAAGGAGTAAGTGTCTTTTAATTTCATGGCTGCAGTCACCATCTGCAGTGACTTAGCTTCTCAACTAGGAATCAAACTGCACTCCCCCCACTGGAAGGTGGAATCTTAGCCCCTGGACTGCCTTTTGGTTGTGATCTCTTTTGCTGTAGCCTGTGCTTTTTAGCATTCAGGCATGAGTCTCTAGGGTTCAAGGGGGACTGGTCTGAATTACAAGGCTCGTGTTGGGTTCTATCTTGTCCTTCCTTCCAGTTCTGGGGCCACGGATCTTGGTAAGTGGAGTGTGCACATGTGTGTCATATGACAGGAGTCTAAATATTGGCTCCATGATATACTAGCTCTGTGACCTTGGCCAAGTCACATTATCTTTTCAAGTCTGAGTTTTACTGCCTGCAAAGTGAGGGCGAGGAAATGATTTTCCTCACAAGGAAAATTAAGAATTAAATGAAATATTGATTGCAATGGGCAAAACCTGGCATACTCTAAGTACTAAATGAATGCTATCATTTTCATTTCCTTGGGGAAAAAAATAATTTACCTAGTGGCTCTACTGTTTCATCTGCAAATAATGCCTTGTGGTTATATCTACCAAACATTTGGGGATGAAGGGAGTGAGGTAGTGGCAGAAAAGATGGGAAAAATCCCTTCTAACACCTCAGAGATGTTAGAAATAAAATAGTAACTCTCAGAAATATGATAATGCTATAGAATAATCTAAAGAACCAGCTATATGGATATAAAATGGAGAGCATGGAACGAAAGTAGTGTGATTTCTGAAAGCCTAGACTCTGGAACTCAACAACTGAGCTTTAACTCCAGTTTTGTCATTTATTAATAGATGCTCTTGGGCAAGTTTCTTCATCGTTTGTGCCTCCGTTTTCCCATCTTAAATGGGGATGTTTGTTCTTAGTCGCTCAGTCATGCCCAATTCTCTGCAACCCCATGGACTATACACCACCAGGCTCCTCTGTCCATGGAATTTCCCAGGCAAGAATACTAAAGTAAGTTGCCATTTCCTCCTCCAGGGGATCTTCCCAACCCAGGGATCCAATCTCCTGTGGCTCCTGCATTGGCAGGTGGATTCTTTACCACTAGTGCTGCCTGGGAAGCCCCCTTAAACGAGGATGATAGCACTTATATCATAAGATTGTTATGGGAATGAAATAAGTTAATTCATGTCAAGCCCCCAAAGCAGTATCTGACATATAATAATTAATTGATAAATATTAACTATTAGTATTAATTCTACAACTAATTAATCAAGAAAAGAAAGTTTAAAAAATAAATCTATGTGTGCTACTCTGCAGATAGATCTCTTTGTACAATGTCCAAATGATCTATGCTCCTTCAAATATTTCAGTCAATGAAATGCCCAGATATGTAGAAATTCTAGGATAAACCACCTAAAACTATTGCTCTTGGTATAACCCATGTACAAAGAGCTTACATGTTGAGCTGGATTTTTGTTGTTGTTGGAATGCATATGTATTAGTTATAGAGAATTTTCTACTTCAAAAGGCTCATGAAATAGACTCACAGACATGGAAAACAAGCTTATGGTTGCAAAGGAGAAAGGGGGCAGAGAGATAAATTAGGAGTTTGGATTAAAATATACCCACTACTATATATAAAATAGATAACCAACAAATACAGTGTAGCATGGGGAATTAAATGCAATATCTTATGATAACCTACAATGGAAAATGGTCTAAAAAAGAATAGATATATATTTATATGTATAACTGAATCACTCTTCTGTATACCTGAAACAAACATGAGATTGTAAATAAGGTTTCAATAAAAAAAGAAATCTCGGACTAGAACAAGAAAGCAAATATAAAATAAGATACTCATGGAAGATTTTTTCAGAGTGTCAATAAACTTTACTGTGCCCATTCCCTAGACCTAGAAGTTCAACAATGTAATTGGCATTTTGTGGAATGGTCAAGGAGGTGCTCGGGGGTGCTGGGTTGTAAGTCAAAGAAGCTGACTCAAATCAGTCTAAGCTTGATCAGCACAAGGGTCCCTCTTACAGCTCATATGGACTCAAGATCCAGGAACTGAACATATCAGGGTCTGAGCCTCCTCTATTCTCTCTGTTTTCTTGGAGCTGCATTCTCCCTCCTCTCTGCTGCTCTCAACCAATCTGCTTTTTTTTCCCCCCATTCTTTCTGTGCAGAGTAGCTTTTCTGCTTCTCCTGCCCATAGCCCAAAGGTGGCTACCATACTTTTTCTTCATTTTCTCTCTCCATAAAATAGGCTTGAGTTTCATCCACCTCACTAGAACTGACTCAAATGGATTCCTTTTTTATAGCTGAGTAATATTCCATTGTGTATATGTACCACAACTTCCTTATCAATTCATCTGCCAATGGACATCTAGGTTATTTCCGTGTCTGAGCTATTGTAAGTAGTGCTGCATCTCTCAGGCCTAGTCTCAGTAACTGGCAAGCAAAAATGATCAGGTACGACAACGCAAAATTCCCAGAGGAGAATCTGATTGGCCCATTTTTGCCTTCTCATCCAGTCATATATGCTCGGGGTCAAAATCTCACATCAGAAACAAGGCTACAAAGGGGTGGGGTAGATACTGGGTCGCTGGGGTGTGTGTTGGATATGGGTCTTCAAAGGCACCATCATTAGACAAAGCAGGAAAGGAGGACAAATACCTGCAGTAATTGACAGTGACTTGGGCTTTGGCAAGACCACGTGACAAGGATCCATGTCAAAATCTTCTGAGGCAATAAGCTTGCTATTGGCTACTTCAGTCAATCCCCCAACACCTGCCCTCCTGCTGGAGGAAAGGACCGGGTGACTCTTCAGGTTCATGTGCCTTGTACCACCCTCTCCACCGCCACCCACCACTGCCCCCGCCAAACCATCCTCTTCCCTGAACAAGAGTCTTGGCCCATCACCCTTCTCTCTGCTCAAACACTTTGCCCTGTGGCCCCTCCCCCCATGCTTTTGCAAAGGTGCCGCCTCATTGTCCTTCAGGGCCTCCATGGAGAGACTTCCCTCCGCACACTTTTTGATCTTCTCCACCTTTGTACATATGCTGTACAGTCCTTTCAAGGAATAATCATTGTTTTGTGCTTGTGCTCAGTTGCATCTAACTCTGAGACATTTTGGACTGTACCCTGCCAGGTTCTTCTGTCCATGGGATTTTTCAGGCAAGAATAAAGGAGTGGGTTGCCATTTTCTCCTTCAGGGGATCTTTCTGACCTAAGGATCAAACCCACATCTCCTGTATGTCCTCCATTGCAAGTGGATTACTTACCCACTCAGCCATTGGGAAGCCCAGAATAATTGTAACCTGAATTAAATGCTTATAATAATAGTGGCAAACATTGAGACAATGTTTCCTATGTGCTGGATATTTTCATAAGAGCTTTGTACATGTGAATTCAATCCATCAACAAATCTGGGAAGTAGGCAGTCTTATTATACCTCCTTTCACAAGGGAGGAAACTGAGGCACAGAGTGGCTAGGTCATTTTCCTGATATCTTCCAGCAAACAGCTATCTCCAAAGCCTGCATCCTTAGCCCTGCTTCCTCTTGACCACAGTGTTCCATTGTTTACGGGTTGGATTACTTATTCATTATCTGTCTCTCTACTCAATTATATGCTCTGTGCAGTCAAGGGCTGTATTGATTGTGCCCACTCTAACTTTACCACTTATCAGAATGCTTGGCACTAAAAAAAAAATTATTTGCAAAATGAATAGATGAAGGGACATGGGAAACCAAGAATATGTTATTTCTTTAAAAAAGAAAGACCCAATATGCATGTCTGCTTGATAACAAGATACCAGGGAAGATCACTCTCTCAAGACTTTAAGAGGGTATATATAGGGTTAAAGGGGTGGGGGCTTCTAGAAATAACACCAGGAGAGGACTGAGACAGGAAATTCCTCTTATATAAGGGCTGTCTTTCTTTCTGCTGCTGGCATCTTTATTTTGTGCTCCTCTCTCGCCCAGCCTCACATTGCCAATCTGGGCTTAATGGAACTGATTCCATGCAATCAGAGGTGGGAGCAGCTGCCATCAATAAATGGAGAGCTTTCCAGCAAAGCAGGGAATAGAGATGTACGCAATGTCCTGAGCTTAGAGCTTAGGCATGGGACGCTGATGGTGGCCTCCCCTCTCCTTGATTGTTTATGGCGGGAATAATAGAGGTTGGGGGTAGAGGAATAGGGGCCTGGGGAGGGAGCTCTAACCTCAAAATATACTCAGAATCCTATTCTTTTTCATCACCTTTACCACTACCAGCTGGGCCACAGCCACCAGCATCTCCCACCTGGATTCCTGCATCAGTTTCCTAATGGTCTTCCTGCTTCTAACCAACCACCTGTTCAACCAGCAGTTGGAGCCACCCTGTTAGAACCTACCTTGGATCATATCCGTCTTTTGCCCAGAGCCCTCTGGTGGCACCCTCAGCACTCAGAGCAAAAGCCCAGGTTTCTACAATGGCCCTGCATGATCTGGCTCCCATCACCCCTGTGACCTCATCCCCTGCTCCTCTCTGGCGTCACTGATGTACCCTGAATACACCACTGACAGCCCCGCCTCCAGGGCTTTGCTCCAGCTGTTCCCTCTGCCTGAAATGCTCTTCCCCAAGAAATCTTCTTCCCTGAAGTCCTCACCTCTCACCCATTCAACAGGACTTAACACCACAGCATGACACCACCTTGCTCTGTGCCTGAACCCCCTTCCTTACCTACTACACATAGCACCTGCCACTTTCCCAACACATCTCACCATTTACTTGTTTATTTGTTACAGTTATCTGTTTTGTTGTCTGGCTCTCACGTTCAAATCAAACTTCATGAGAGCATCTTTGTGTGCCGTGTGCACTGGTGATTCCCAAGCTTCCAGGGAAATGCCTAGCACATATCAGCCTTGCATAAGTCTTTAGGCACTTATGATACGAAGAACTGCTGATATCCATTCATTTGTTGAAGGCTCACTACACACTTGGCATACTGCTAAGCACTTTTCCAGGGATTATCTCATTTCACCCTCATGGTTGATGAAACTGAAACCCCTTTCCATGGCCCATGGGATCATTCATGATGTGGTCCCGCTTTTCTGTCTCTACTAGAGTTCTCCTCCTTGCTTATTGGCTTCAGCCATTCCACGCTGACCTCTTCTGCTCCCCACACACGGGGAACACAGCCTGGCCTCACGGGCTTTGTATCTGCTATTTTCTCCATTGGAAACGTGCTCTTTTAGAACCCCACATGACTGTACGTCACTTGCCTTATTTGGGTCTCTGCTGAAGTATCACTTCACCAGTAAGGTCTTTACTGACCACTACATCTAAAATAGCACCCTCAAAAAAAAAAAAAAATAGCACCCTCATCACCAAACTCCTTTTTCTGCCTTACTACTTTTTATAGAACTTATTATATTATCATTAAGTTATATATTGATTAATTTCTTTCTCCCCAACTAGACTCTCAGCCCCCAATAAGGGTGGAGGGAGAGCCACTCATTGCTGTGGAACTGATACCTAGAACTTTGTCTGGCATAGTGGAGGTGCTGTGTATATCCCATTGAATAAAGAGTAGGCTCCACATTCATCCTCAGTTCTAGATGAGGATCTGGAGGCTGAGAGAGGCTGAGTAACTCCCTGGGTCCTATAGCTAATAGAGCAATAGGAAGAACTAATGTCCTGGTGATAGTTCTCTTCTAAAGCATCCTAAGAACCCAGCTCAGTTCTTATATGTAGTGGGTGATTGAGTCTATAAATAAATTCTTGAAGAGCATGAAGTCTTGAGCAGTCTTCATATTCCAAGTCTGGGACACACCCTAGGATACCTGCAGACTAGACTCCTGGAGGAGAGGGATTGTATGCATGTGAGCAAGTGCCTTGACTTTTCTCAGCCCCAGCTTGCTCATCCCCAATAATAGCTGACTTAAGGATTAAATGAGTTAATTCATGCAACATGTTTAGCATAGTACCTGTTGTCATAAGGCGTAACAATGTCTAGATTTTAACATTATGAGTTGTCTTCATATCCCCTCAAGTGGTACAGTAGTTAGCATATAGTAGGCACTCCAGGAATATTTGCCGTGGTTCAAGTCTTTGAAAATCATGCATGAGGGGATGTATTACTGTTGGAAAATATCTGCTGCCTCCCTCCCATCATATGTCCCTACCCCAGGAGGCTCACACTTCTCTGACCCTTTGGTATTGGCCTTGGCCACGTGACTTGAGTCATTGAAATATGAGCAGAAGTGACATGGGCCTCTTCTCTTCCGAGGAAGAAGTTTTAAGAACCATTGTGTGGTTCACCCTGATCTCATTCTGCCTTTAACAGGAAACCAGCAACGTCCTAGAGGATGTGCCAGAGGCTAAACTTTTACCCCAGAATTGAAGACTATTTGAAGCAGAGTCAGCTCTGATCTGTGACAAGATCTGACATGAAACCTGAGCAAGAAGTAAAGCTCTGCCATTCTGAAGCACTGAGATTTAGGGCTGCTTTGTTACTTCAGCATAACCATGCCTATCCTGACAAAAGCACCGTGGTCATTGTGGTAATAGTATTATCTCTTGATTCTACATGTTTTTGAACAAAATGCTTTTGTATGAGCACAGCCCTGTAGACAGAGCAGAAATGTGGAAAGTGATGGTATGGAGAGTATTCCAGCCTGGAAAGGAGAACTGCAGTGGCCAGTGTGGCCAGAGGTAGTTTTGGTGGTAGAGGGGCAGGGGATGTTAATGAGGCTGGAGGCAAATCAATTAACTTTTTCTGTTTCCCCAGATTGCTAACTTTCATTGTCATTTCTCATATGGTAAGTACAATGATATCATGTATATGATATAATATAGATATACAGATATTGCTTTTCCTTGAAAAAGAGCCCAATAGTAGAAAAATGTTTCTTCGTCTAAATCTAAATAGATAAAGAAATCATGGAAATCTCAATCCTACTATGCCCAATTCCTCCTAGGACATAGTCACTGGTATTGTTTGGTACAAATCCTTTACCTATGCACTTACATGCGTAACTATTTTTTCCCTAGCATAAATAGATAGACTCATACTATATGTATTGTTCTGCAATTTGCTTTTCTATTTTAACTTAGTATTTCTTGGAGGCCTTTTTGTGGCACTCGGTGGAGGTCTAGCTCACTTTTACAATGGCTTCATATTATTCCATGATATGGATGAAGTGTAATTTATTTAACTTTGCCACTATTATTGAACATTTATATCCATTTGGATTTTTACCTCCTTCGGTGATTCATGGACTCCAGTAGCTCCACCGATGTCAAGCTTGAGAGCGTGGCAGTATAAACGACCACATTTTTCTCTCCCTGAATTTGTAAACGTCTTGTCAACAACAGTAGAGGGGGGATGTGTGTGCACTGGCTGCAGATGCCACGTGCCTGAGCCATGGCACTTCCTCCTGGAGACGGAGGCCTCTGGCCACCTCTGTCTTGGGAAAGAGGAAGATGCTCTGATCTTCTCTTTTTCTCTTCCCTCCCAGAAACAGGAACAGTCCATAATTCTTTAGAATATTTGAGATCAAAATGCTTCCTGCCCTCTGGCCCAAGAATCATACCCACTTACAAGGAAGTCATGACTAATTTCACACTTATACTTGGGGCATCTCCTTAAACTGTCTTGTAAATTGTAAGCCCAATCTTTATGTATTTATTTTTGGTTTCTTGTTCTCTTCTTTTATCTGTCTCTATCAACCCCATTTCTGTCTGTCTGTCTTCTTCTCTCCACCAAGACACAGAATTTTATCCTCAGTAGATAATGAATATAGCCTTATCAGCTATCATAACCAACCTTGCTAGGGGTTAGGAAGCAGAACATGGTAACTCTGGGAAAATGAGATGAGGATTTACTTATTTAATTCTCTGCGCCTCACCCCAAACCTCATGCTTACTTGATAACATCCTGTTGATTTTAAGATGCTATCCTTACCATGCTGACATTTCTAAAGCAAGCCTGTGTTTTCTGATAAAAGTCTACTTTTTATATTTTACTGATAAAAATAACCAATGGCATTTTATAATTGAAGCAAATTCCAATAAGAAAGAATGATTCAGTTGCCCCTGCTATTAGGAACTGTCAAAGATGATCGCAAGCAAAGTATTGAAAGGCACCCAGAAGATAGCCATGGTTCTTTTTCCTCTAGCCCCTCCCCACATGTCATCATGCCTGAAATATCAGCTATTCAAATTCTTTCTTATGATCCTTTAGGTACCTTGGGCTCCAGGGATGGCCCCCTGGCTTGGCAAACTAAAGCATTAATGTATCCTGGCTAGAGTGACTGGTTTAGGGACAGATGTGTCATCCAAGCTGGGCCGCTGGACTTCTCCTTGGAAAGGTCACAGAACCATTAGGAGAGATATTTGCCAAGCCAGGAAAATATTAGCTTGTAATATTGGCTGGTAACAAGCCAATGGGATATCTAGGTTTGGAGCTGCAGGAGGCCGTCAAACTCATTGGAGATGAGGCCAACTCAAGAAATCTGAGTCCAAATATGGAGAGAAGGAATTCCCCATGCCATTGTAGAGCACCTGGATCCAACTGCTCCTGAAGCTAAACCATTCAGGTTTAAGCCTGTTGGAATTAGACTCCTGTCATCTGTAACTAGCCCTGACCTGATGATTATAGCCACAAATCAGTGCCAACATGGAGCAGGGCTGGAACAAGAAGGAGGAGAAGGAAGGGAAGGGAAACCCTTGGAGAAGGGGCAAGGAAGCAGGGGTATGGTGAGGCAGGAGAGGGAAACTTGTGCTGGGAGGAAATTGTGAAGAAAAGGATGCCAGGGATAATGATGTTCTTAGCATGGTCCCTGAGGCATTCCTGCTGGGGCCTCTTTCCATCCCCTTTGCGTCCTATACCCTCACATCTTTTCTTTTCGGACTGTTCATGTCCCATTGTTAGCTAATGTTTCCATGAGCCCTGTGCTCAAACATCCCTGAGCTCAAAGGTCTCCTGGGTGAGGGCCCAGCCTGACACCCACACTGGGCACTTCCCCCAGCTAGTTATTCTTAGAGCACCGTGTGCCTCTTCTATCTAACACCCTCTCCATTTGTAAGGACACATATGCATACTGTGTGTGTGTGCGTAATTATCTGGTTAATGTCCTTCTTTCCCACTAGACCTAGATCCCTGAGGTGAAATCTCTGTCTTCACTTACAGTCCTCCCCCCAGTGATTGGCACATTCCTGGCTCGGAAAATCTCTGCTGAATGAAGGAATCAGGGTCTCACATGGGTTGAGGCCCCTGTAGGGGCACACAATTGATAAGGTTCAGGCTCTGAAATCAAACTCTTGGGTTCCAAGCCTGACTGTGACCTTGGGAAATTCACCTACTTTGGTTAGGCTCTGTTTCCTCATCTGTGAAATGGGGATAATAGTGGCACCCACTTCCCAGGGATGCTGCAAGGGATACTTCATTACCAATAAAGCATTGAGAATTCCCTGGTAGCTCCCCTGGTAGAGAATCCACCTGCACTGCAGGAGATCCTGGTTCAATTCCTGGGTCAGGAAGATCCACTGGAGAAGGGATAGGCTACCCACTCCAGTATTCTTGAGCTTCCCTGGTGGCTCAGTTGGTAAAGAATCTGCCTGCAATGTGGGAGGCCTGGGTTCGATCCCTGGGTTGGGAAGATCCCCTGGAGAAGGGAATGGCTACCCAGTCCAGTATTCTGGCCTGGAGAATTCCATGGACTGTATAGTACATGGTGTTGCAAAGAGTTGGGCACGACTGAGTGACTAACTTTCAAAGCATTGAGAACAAGACCGGGCACAGTCAACATAGAGTAAAGGTGCACTAGATTTATTCTTACCAGGGCCCCTTTGGCTGCAGCTGCCAACAGGGAAAGAACTAGTCTTGTGCTGCCAAAGGATGGTGTGCTTACTCACATCTCCATGCCTGATTAAAAAAAGAACAACTACAGAAACTCAGGAAGCATGAGGAGTTGGCTTTGGTTAGATTTGCAGCCTACTGTGGCCCCGGGGCTCCAGGGTCCAGCTGTGTTTAGAAAGATCACCCGTTGTCTAGAGGGTCCTCAAATGCAGTAGTTCATGCCTTAATGGACTCCTGGCAGATTTTTTGAAACTGCAGGTTCTGATTCGGGGCAGGGCCTGAGAGTCTGCATTTCTTTTTGTGTGAGTGTGTGTGAGAGTCTGCATTTCTAACAAGCTCTCAGGTGACGCTGCTGCTGCTGCTGGGCAGACCATGCTTTGAGCTGCCAGGCAGAGGCATTGGGAAGCCATCACCAGTGTTCCGGGGAAGAGGGAGCTGGCTGGCTCCAGTGCCTGGCGCTGTTGGAGAGTGTGGGTGATTGAGAAGGAAAGGAGACAACCTGAAATGGAAATAAAGGCTGTGCACCACAATCTCATTACTGTCTAAAATTAGATTAATATAATTAAAAATGTAAGAGCTGGATTAAAGCGTGTCAGTCTGCATTCTAGTGCTGAATGATGCTGTGGCTCTCTTTGCTTTTTCCTTAAGGGTTTGTGCTAATGGATTTCAAAGATTGCTGGGTTACACATTGTTCTTTGTGATTTCTAATTATCACCAAATGCCTCCAATTGGCCTTCTTTTTGAGATGACTTTCCCTGGACATGGCTGCCGTGACTCTGAAAAATGGCATCCTGAGCCCTGGGCCCCTTGCTTCGCCTGACATCTAGGCTCCTTGGGATGAAAAAGGAGGCTTACTCACCCTGCAAACTGCAGGGGTGCACCTGATCCAGCCCCTGTGTCATCTTGTCATGGTGATTGGCCTAAGCATTACTGAGCTTCCTGTTTTACAAGAAAAGAAATAGTGGTTCAGAGAGGTGAAGTAAGCTGTTTGGGCTCACACAGCTGATTAGTGGAAAAGATGGGATGCTAACACAATTCTGTCTGACTTTATAGTGTTCTTTCTATGGCATCTCTGCAGAGGAACGTGTCATGGGGTTCCAGTAAAGGAGCATGTATGTGTTTGTGTGAGGGTGTGTGTGTGTCTGTGCATCTGTGTGTACACACATGTACATACATATGTGTAGGCAGAGGAGGGAGGCACACAGAAAGAAAAAGAGACAGGACAATATCCAACTGTAAAATGTCTTCTCTCTCTTTTTTGCTAAAGTTGCCATATTGGAGCCATTACCAGCTGCTATAATTTATTACATATTTTAATAGACTCGGACTAAGCGATCTGTTGCCTCACCAGAGTCATGAAGCACTTAATAGCTCAGGCTCTAATTCTGGTCCTGGAGCCGTTAAGTCTGCTCTCATCCACCCGGGGATTAAGATCCTGAGGGGGTGTATCATCTTGGCAACATCCTTGATTGCGTGGCTTTGAGGCTGTGATGGAAAAAGCTTTCCTTTCTCTCTGCCCCGGGTAGGGGGATGGTGACACCAAGCGCTGTGGGGGCTCCGTGGAGCTGGGTGAGGGTTGATGTAGATCCCACTCTTTTGCAAGATGCATCCACATTCTTTCCAAGCTTCTTTCCTGCTCCTTGGAAGCTCGCAGTTTTTCCAAAACATTTTCCTGCACACTGGATTTCCTTCAGTGAAGTGAGCTATTTTCAGAAAGTCCTGGGGGAGAATTTTGCCTAAGCTGGAGCCCAACTGAAGGGCCACTAATGTAGCAAAGGACACTGTTGCTTTGAACTGAAGACCACCCTTTTCTCCTTCCTATATGTCCGTCGACAGAGGAATGGATAAAGCAGATGTGGCACATATACACAATGGAATATTACTTGGCTATACAAGAAATGAAATAATACCATTTGCAGCAACATGGATGGGTCTAGAAACTGTCATACTGAGTGAAGAAAGTCAGACAGAGAAAGAGAAATATTGTATGATATCACTTATATGTGGAATCTAATAGAAAGTTACAAAAAACTTATCTACAAAATAGAAATTTATTTACAGATGTAGAAAACAAACTTACGGCTACCAGGAGGTAAGGACGGGGAGGGATAAATAGGGAGATTGGAACTGACATATAAATACTAAAATAGATAACTATAAGGACCTACTGTGTACCACAGGGAACTCTATTCAATACTCAGTAATGCTGCTGCTGCTGCTAAGTCGCTTCAGTCGTGTCCGACTCTATGCGACCCCATAGACGGCAGCCCACCAATCTCCTCCGTCCCTGGGATTCTCCAGGCAAGAACACTGGAGTGGGTTGCCATTTCCTTCTCCAATGCATGAAAGTGAAAAGTGAAAGTGAAGTCGCTCAGTCATGTCCACTCTTAGCGACCCCATGGACTGCAGCCTACCAGGCTCCTCCATCCATGGGATTTTCCAGGCAAGAGTACTGGAGTGGGGTGCTATTGCCTTCTCCAACTCTGAAATGGCCTATATGAGACAAGAATCTAAAAAATAATGGATATCTATACGTGTATAACAGATTCACTTTACTGTACATCTGAAAACAACACAACATTGTAAATCAACTACACTCCAGTGTTTTTTTTTTTAAAAAGGAATGAAGTTCTGATACTTGCTACAACACAGATGAACTTTGAAAATGCTATGTTCAGTGAAAGAAGGCGGACACAAAAGGCCACATATTGTATGATTCCATTTATATGAAATATCCAGAATAGGCAAATCCATAGAGACAGAGAATAGACTGTCAGAGGCATGGGCTAAAGAGGGGAGATGGGAGTGACTGTTTCACGGGTACGGGGTTTCCTTTTGGGGTGGTGAAAATATTGTGGAACTAGACAGAAGTGGTGGTTGTACAATACAGTGAAAATGCCTAATGCCAATGCTATACACGTCAAAGGGTTGATTTTATGTTATGTGTGCACGCATCTTAAGTTGCTTCAGTCGGGTCTGACTCTTTTTGAACCTATGGACTGTAGCCCGCCAGGTTCCTCTGTCCATGGGATTCTCCAGGCAAGAATTTTGGAATGGGTTGCCATGCCCTCCTCCAGGGGATCTTCCTGACCCAGGGGTCAAACGTGAGTCTCCTGAGTCTCCTGAGTCTCCTGCATTGCAGGCAGATTCTTACCCCTGAGACACCGGGGAAGCCCTATGTTATGTGTATTCACCTTAATTAAAAAATACATGTAAATACAATAATTTCAGATGAGAAGAGCTAATAGAAAAATAAAGCAGGATAATGAGGTCAACAGAGATGAAATGTAAGGCATTATTAGGAGAAATCATCAAAGAGGGTGTCCACAAAGGGACTATGTTTAAGGCAATTGCCTGGAGGGGGAACTTTGCAGATCAGGAAATAACTTTACAGGTGGGGGAAGAGTAAGAGCAAAGGCCCTGGGGAAGGAAGGAGCTGGGCCCGATGGGTGCCAGTGTGGCTGGAGGCTGTGGTTACAAGGGGGAAGACAAAAACTGGGAGTGTGAGGTAGGTAGGAACCAGATCCTGGAAACTAACCTGAAGAGAAGAAGCATGCGCTTGACTCAGATTCTCAGGCGAAGCCACTGGAGAGTTGTCATTTGGTGACATAGGCTGATCTGCACTTTTTGTAAATACAGGTAAAATTTGCCTAATATAAAATTAACTAATTTTTTTTTTGAAATTCTTTTTTTTTTTAGGTTTCTTTTATTTTATTTTATTTTTATTTATTTATTTTTTTTTTGCACATTTTTAATTTTTAATGTCAAGCTTAAAGAAAAGTTCCAAAAATAATACAAATAATATCCATATAACCTCTGCCCAGATTTTTCACTTGTTCTTATCATTTCACCCCATTTCTTTATTATTTGTCTGCTCCCCACCCAAAAAGTTTTTTTCTAAACTCTTGGAAGGCCTGCTGCAGATATCATGGTTTTTATTCCCATGAAGTATCCCACATACTTCAGTACATATTTCTGAATTTCCTAAGAATAGGGATATTCGGTTAATAACTGTAATAGTACAGTTGTCAACTTCAGTAATTTAACATGGATAAAATACTTTTATTAAATCTACTGTCTGTATTCTAATACTGTTAACTGACCCTCAGTGTCCTTTTTAGCACTTTTTCCTTCTAGTACAAGATCTAGTCCAGGATCAGATATTGCATTTCATTGTCATGTTGATAAAGTCTCTTTTAATCTGGAACACTTTTACAGCCTTTCTTTGTTTTTTATGATATTACTTGTTAGGATTTGTCTTACATACTGCGGTGCTCCCATGTTGGGTGGATATATATTTATAATTGTTATATCT
>NW_011494644.1:846597-855004 GCF_000754665.1 Bison bison bison | reverse complement strand
AAAGTCTCTTTTAATCTGGAACACTTTTACAGCCTTTCTTTGTTTTTTATGATATTACTTGTTAGGATTTGTCTTACATACTGCGGTGCTCCCATGTTGGGTGGATATATATTTATAATTGTTATATCTTCTTCTTGGATTGATCCTTTGATCATTATGTAGTGACCTTCTTTGTCTCTTTTCACAGCCTTTGTTTTAAAGTCTAATTTATCTGATACGAGTATTGTGACTCCTGCTTTCTTTTGGTCCCAATTTGCATGGAAAATCTTTTTCCAGCCCTTCACTTTCAGTCTGTATGTGTCCCCTGTTTTGAGGTGGGTCTCTTGTAGACAACATATGTAGGGGTCTTGTTTTTGTATCCATTCAGCCAGTCTTTGTCTTTTGGTTGGGGCATTCAACCCATTTACATTTAAGGTAATTACTAATAAGTATGATCCCGTTGCCATTTACTTTATTGTTTTGGGTTTGAGTTTATACACCATTTTTGTGTTTCCTGGGAATTCCCATAAGGATAACAGCTGATCTTTCAATAGAAACTCTTCAAGCCAGGAGGGAATGGCAAGACATACTTAAAATGATGAAAGAAAATAACCTACAGCCCAGATTATTGTACCCAGCAAGGATCTCATTCAAGTATGAAGGAGAAATCAAAAGCTTTTCAGACAAGCAAAAGCTGAGAGAATTCTGCACCACCAAACCAGCTCTCCAACAAATACTAAAGGATATTCTCTAGACAGGAAACATAAAATTAACTAATTTTTAAAGTGCACAGTTGTGTGACATTTAGTACATTCACTATGTTGTGTAACTACCATCTCTAGTTACAAAACATTTGCATCACCCCAAAGAAAGCTGTAGACATTAAGTAATCACTCTCCCAGCCCTGCTCACTGTTAATCTGCTTTCTGTCTCTTATTCATTTACCTATTCTGGATGTTTCATAGAAATGGGATCCAACAATATGTGACCTATACTTTTCATGGCTGAATGATATTCATTATAGGATAGACCACATTTTGTTGGTGCAGTCACTAGTTGATGAATATTTGGATAGTTTCCAACTTTGTGAATAGTGCTACTATGAACATTTTGCAGAAGTTTTTGTCTGAATACCTGTTTTCAATTCTTGAAGATCTCTACCTAGGAATGGAATTGCTGAGTCATATGCATATTCTGGGCTTCCCAGATGGCACTAATGGTAAAGAACTCACTTGCCAATGCAGGAGACATCAGAAACGCAGATTCGATCCCTGGGTCAAGAAGATTCCCTGGAGGAGGGCATGCCAACCCACTCCAGTATTCTTGCCTGGAGAATCCCATGGACAGAGGAGCCTGGCGGGCTACCGTCCATCTCTCTGAAAAGAGCCAGACACGACTAAAGTGACTTAGCATGCAGAGAAGCATGGGCATTCTATGTCTAATGCACATAGAGCATAGTTCCTGTTTGGAGGAACAGACAAATTATTTTCCACAATGGCGGCTCAATTTATATTCTCATGTGCTAATTTTTATTTTAAAATATTTATATTTATTTACTTATTTTATTTTGGCTGCACAGGCCCCTTGTTGTGGTATGCCAGCTTTCACCAGTTGTGGTACCAAGGCTTAATTGCCCCTTGGCATGTGAGACTTTAGTTTCCCCACCAGGGTGTGTCCTCTGCATTAGAAGGCAGATTCTTAACCACTGGCCACCAGGGAAGTCCCCTGATTTGCATTGTTAAGTAAAAAAAGAATGAGTTGCCAGTTGTGTGGCAAAATATCTTCGAGGGGAAGTGGAAGAGGCATGGAGACCAATTTGGAGGTCATCCCCTTTGTCCAGGGAGGAGGTGACTCTGGCCAAGATTTCATCAGCAGAACATGAGGTGAGGGAAAGTGGATGGATTCTAGAGTGTCTGGGGACCTCTGACCTGCAATTGAAAACTTCAGGTGGAATTCTAGCTGTGAGAAAAAAATTGTATGAGGGAGCTATGATCTGACTTTGAAGTGAAATGTAGTAGGGACATTTGAATCCTGCAATGGAAAATTTCTTCAGACATTCTCTTTGCTCAGTGATTGGTAGGGATGTTGTTTTGTAGGGAAATTTCCATTATCTTGCTGGCTGGCTTGAAAATTCCTCTTGGGAATGAAACTTTTTTTTTTTTTTTTGGAGTATCTGGAACAAATCTTTTTTTTTTTTTTTAGAAAGACACCTTGACGGGCAGCTGGGAGGAAGAAATGAGACACTGTAGTCCTCAGTCAATAAAAGCAAAGTCCACTAAAGCAAAGTTTAATGGTTATCCAGAATTTTCCCTAGTGTGGGTTTGTGTTAGTCACTCAGTCATGTCCGACTGTTTGTGACTGCATGGACTTTAGCCTGCCAGATTGCTCTGTCCATGGAATTCTCCAGGTAAGAATACTGGAGTGGGTAGCCGTTCCCTTTTCCAGGGGATCTTCCCAACCCAGGGATCAAACCTGGGTCTCCTGCATGAAAGGCAGATTCTTTACTGTCTGAGGCACCAGTGTGGGATTGGAGGAGAGAAAAAAGAGATGAGAGTAGATGAGGAAGGCATCATTAGGCAAACCCTGTGGATGCCCGGGAACCTGGCCAGAGAAGCATCTCCAGAGAACTTTGTTGAACCATCTAACTTAATGCCCTGTGAAAAGACAAGACCATTGAGTCCCAGAGCGGCAAAATGCATGCAAAAAGAGGTGATAGTAAGTGGTAAAACTAAAAATCGAATGCCCTTTCTACTTTTCCCTTGCTATGAAATGTTTTCAAAGGGTTTCTTTGAAGAAAAATAAATACTCAAGTTGTACTTCCTGTAAGTTTATACTCCCTCCATCCCTCCCTCCATCCATTCATCTATCCACCTACCTACCATCTATTTCATCATTCAGCAAATGTCATGGCACCTCTGCCATATAAGCTGAGGCTGGCATTGTCAGAAGGCAATCCTGTAGGGCCTTATTTTCCATGACAAGGAATTCGAATTTTATTCTAAGAGTAATGGGGACCTATGTAGGGTGGCCTAAACTTAAGTGAAAATGATATGTTTGGTTTGTGGATGGTGGGATGAAGGGGGCAAAGCAGGAGCAAGGAGATGCAGTCTCTAGATAACACAGTCCAACAGTCATATTGCCTTCAGCTGTCTGGGCTTCTACGCAGTTTAACAAGAATTTACTGAGCTACTACTATGTACCAGGCCCAGTCACTCTGAGCACAGAGATGATCAGGGACTGTTTCCTGTCCTCCTGAAATTGAAGCTGCAGTGGGAGAAACAGAAGGAAGCGAGGATTACGACTAGAGATGGGGCATCAGGATATCCAGATGATGTGATGACACAGGGTAGGAACCCCAAGAAAACCTAAAGAGGCAGAGGCATCAAGGAGGGCTTCCTGGATAAACTAGTATTTAAGTCGAGGATCTAAGGATGACTGGAACTTAGCTGGAGAGGTCATACTTGCCAAAGAAAACAGGATGAGCAAAGGCACTAAGGTATGGCAGAGCATGGTTTTATGTTAGAAAAACTAAGATCATGGCGTCCAGTCCCATCACTTCATTGCAAATAGATGGGGAAGCAATGGAAACAGTGACAGGCTTTATTTTGGGGGGCTCCAAAATCACTGCAGATGGCGACTGCAGCCATGAAGTTAAAAGATGCTTGCTCCTTGGAAGAAAAGCTATGATAAACCTAGACAGCAGATTAAAAAGCACAGACACCACTTTGCCACCAAAGGCCCATATAGTCCAAGCTATGGTTTTTTTCAGTAGTCATGTATGGATGTGAGAATTGGCTCATAAAGAAGGCCAAGTGCTGAAGAATTGATGCATTCAAACTGTGGTGCTGGAGAAGACTCTGGAGAGTCCCTTGGACAGCAAGGAGATCAAACAAGTCAATCCTAAAGGAACTCAGTCATGAATATTCATTGAAAGGACTGATGCTGAACTGAAACTTCAATACTTTGGCCACCTGGTGTGAAGAGCCAACTCACTGAAAAAGACTCTGATGCTGGGAAAGATTGAAGGCAAAAGGAGAAGGGGAAGACAGAGGATGAGATGGTTGGATGGCATCACTGATTTGATGAACATGAGTTTGAGCAAACTCCTAGAGATAGTGAAGGACAGAGAAGCCTGGTGTGCTTCAGTCCATGGGGTCACAAAGAGTCAGATATGACTAAGTGACTGTACAACAACACACAAGATTCGTTAAGAAAGGAGGCTAAATATTACTACCCGGATAAGTACAAGTGATATGTGTGTGTGTGTTTGTGTGTGTGTGTTTTAAGCTGATCAGTATTAGAGTGTGGTTGTGAATAGGAAATGAGAGTGGAGATGCTGTCAGGAGTTGGGAATGATAGATATTGCTTGGCTTGTACTCTGATGGTACTGGGGAGCCACTGATTATAAGAGGAAGAGGGATAAACCCTCCTCCTTCTGCTCCTCTCTCAGCGAACAGTCATAGTCTGAGCATGTGTGGGCAAGAGAGGCTGAGACCTTAGGAAGCAAATTCAATATGCTGTTTGTTGGTATAAGGTGTATGTGTGAGGAGCATATTTCCAGGGGCAATTTATCTCTGTTGTAAAAAATAATCTTTTCCTCCTGTTATACTAATCATCTATTTGTTTTGAAAATTTTCAAAATATAGACTAGAAGAATAAATAAAAATTTAAACCTGCTATTCCATCCCCTAGTGATAAATCTGCTAGTATTTTATTGTATATCTTTCCTGTTGTTTAAAATTACATAACCATGATTTTTATATAAATGAGATCATAGTCTGTGCTCTGATTTATCAGTTGCTTTTTCACTTAGCAATATAGCATTAACAGCTCCCTGCGTTCATTTCCTAGGGCTGTCGAAACAAAGTACCACAACCTGGGTGGATTAAAGCAACAGAAATATACTGTCTCACAGTCTGGCGGCTAGAAGTCTGAGATCAAGGTGCCTGCCGGGCCATGATCCCTCTGAAACCTACAGGGAATTCTTCCTTGCCTTTTTCTAGCTTCTGGCGGAGGCTGCCCATTGTTAGTGTTCCTTGCTTGGCAGCTGCATCACTCTGCCTTTGTCATCGTGTGACATTCTCCTTGTGTGTCTGCGTCTTCACGTGGCCTGACTCTAATGTACCTCGTCTTGACTATGAGGTCTGCAACAACCCTGTGTCCAAACAAAGTCATGTTCTGAGGTCCTGGGAATTATGACTTCAATGTGGCTTTTGACGGGGGGAGGGAACATAATTCATAATAGCTTCTCTTGCCACTCAATATTGTTTTTTTAAATAATTTAATTAATTCATTTATTTGCTGTGCTGGGTCTTCATTGGTGCTCTCGGGCTCTCTCCAGTTGCAGAGAAAAGGGGTGCTCTTCGCTGCAGTGACGGGCTTCTCACTGCGATGGCCTCTCGTGGAGAACAGACTCTAGGATACACAGGCCTCAGTACTTGAGGTGGCGCAGGAGCTTAGTTGCCACGAGGCATGGGATCTTCTTGGACCAGGGAACGAACCCATGTCTCCTGCACTGGCAGGTGGATTCTTTACCACTGAGCCACCAAGGGAGCCCTCAATATAGTTTCATAATATGAGTTTTTAAAATTGAAGTATAGTTGACTTAAAATGTTGTATTTGTTTCAGGTGTACAGCAAAGTACAAAGATATATATATATATATTTTCAGATTCTTTTCCCTTATAAATTATCAGAAGATATTGACTGTAGTTCCCTGTACTATATGGTAGATCCTTGTTGTTTATCTATTTTATATATAGTAGTGTGTGTATATTATTGGAGAAGGAAATGGCAATCCACTCCAGTGTTCTTGCCTGGAGAATCCCAGGGACGGGGGAGCCTGGTGGGCTGCTGTCTACAGGGTCACACAGAGTCAGACACAACTGAAGCGACTTAGCAGCAGCAGCAGTGTGTGTATGTCACTCCCAACCTCCTAATTTATCCCCCCTCTCCACCTTTCCGTTTTGGTAACCATAAGTTTATTTTCTATGTCTGTGAGTCTGTTTCTGTTTTGTAAATAAGTTCTTTTGCATCAGTTTTTTTCAATTCCACATATAAGTGATACATGATATTTGTCTTTGATTTACTTCACTTTGTATGGTAATCTCTAGGTTCATCTATGTTGTTATGAAAGGCATTATTTCATCCTTTTTTATGGCTGAGTAATACTGCATTGATATATATGTATATATATATAATAGACATCTTTTTTATCTGTTCATCTGTTGATGGATATTTAGCTTGTTTCCATGTCTGGCCTATCATAAATAGTGCTTCTATGAACATTGGGTTGAATGTATCTTTTTGAACTATGATTTTCTCCAGGTATATACTCGGGAGTGGATTGCTGGATCATATGGCAGCTCTATTTTTAGTTTTCTCTAGGAAGCTCCATATTATTCTTTGGGGCTTCCCAGGTGGCTCAGTGGTAAAGAATCCACCTGTCAACACAGGAGACACTAGAGATGTGGGTTCGATCCTTTGAGTTGGGAAGATATCCTGAAGAAGGAAATGGCAACCCACTCCAGTTTTCTTGCCAGGAAAATCCCACAGACAGAGGAACCTGGAAGGCTACAGTCCATAGGGTCGCGAGGAGTTGGACGCGACTGAGCGACTGAGCGTGCACACATACTGTTTTCCATAGTGGCTACATTGAGAAAATATTCTATTTTCAGTTTAGTCAGTTCAGTCACTCAGTCATGTCCAACTCTTTGGACCCCATGGACTGCAGCATGCTAGGCTTCCCTGTCCATTACCAACTCCTGGGGCTTGTTCAAACACATGTCCATAGAGTTGGTGATGCCATCCAACCATCTCATCCTCTGTCATCCACTTTTCCTCCTGTCTTCAATCTTTCCCAGCATCAGGGTCTTTTCAAGTGAATCAGTTCTTTGTATCAGGTGGCCAAAGTATTGGAGTTTCAGCTTCAGCATCTGTCCTTCCAATAAATATTCAGGACTGATTTCCTTTAGGATGAACTGGTTGGATCTCCTTGCAGTCCAAGGGACTCTCGAGAGTCTTCTCCAACACCACAGTTCAAAAGCATCAATTCATCAGCTCCCAGCTGTCTTTATAGTCCAACTCTCACATCCATACATGACTACTGGAAAAACCATAGCTTTGCCCAGATGGACCTTTGTTGGCAAACTAATGTCTCTGCTTTTCAATATGCTGTCTAGGTTGGTTATAGCTGTTCTTCTAAGGAGCAAGCGTCCTTTAATTTCATGGCTGCAGTCACCATCTGCAGTGATTTTGGAGCCCCAAAACATAAAGTCAGCCACTGCTTCCATCCCCATCTATTTGCCATGAACTGATGGGACTGGATGCCATGATCTTAGTTTTCTGAATAATGAGTTTTAGGCCAACTTTTTCACTCTCCTCTTTCATTCTCATCAAGATGCTCTTTAGTTCTTCTTCACTTTCTGCCATAAGGATGGTGTCATCTGCATATCTGAGGTTATTGATATTTCTCCTGGCAATCTTGATTTCAGCTTGTACTTCCTCCAGCCCAGTGTTTCTCATGATGTACTGCATAGAAGTTAAAGAAGCAGAGTGACAATATACAGCCTTGATGTACTCCTTTCCCAATTTGGAACCAGTCTGCTGTTTCATGTCCAGTTCTAACTGTTGCTTCCTGACCTGCATACAGATTTCTCAGGAGGCAGGTAAAGTCATCTGGTATTTCCATCTCTTTAAGAATTTTCTATAGTTTGTTGTGATCCACACAGTCAAAGGCTTTGGCATAGTCAATAAAGCAGAAATAGATGTTTTTCTGGTATTCTCTTGCTTTTTCAATGATTCAGCAGATGTTAGCAATTTGATCTCTGGTTCCTCTGGCTTTTCTAAATCCAACTTGAACATACGGAAGTTCATAGTTCATGTACTGTTGAAGCCTGGCTTGGAGAATTTTGAGTATTACCTTGCTAGTGTGTGGGATGAGTGCAATTGTGCAGTAGTTTGAACATTCTTTGGCATTGCCTTTCTTTGGGATTTGAATGAAAACTGACCTTTCCAGTCCTGTGGCCACTGCTGAGTTTTCCAAATTGGCTGGCATATTGAGTGCAGCACTTGCACAGTCAATCATCTTTCAGGATTTGTAATAGCTCAACTGGAATTCCATCACCTCCACTAGCTTTGTCTGTAGTGATGCTTCCTAAGGCCCAATGACTTTGCATTCCAGGATGTCTGGCTCTAGGTCAGTGATCACACCATTGTGATTATCTGGGTCATGAAGATCTTTTTTGTATAGTTCTTGTATTCTTGCCACCTCTTCTTAATATCTTCTGCGTCTGTTAGGTCCATACCATTTCTGTCCTTTATTGAGCCCATCTTTGCATGAAATGTTCCCTTGGTAGCTCTAATTTTCTTGAAGAGATCTCTGCTGCTGCTGCTGCTGCTAAGTTGCTTCAGTTGTGTCCGACTCTGTG
>NW_011494644.1:841211-846497 GCF_000754665.1 Bison bison bison | reverse complement strand
CCGTCCCTGGGATTCTCCAGGCAAGAACACTGGAGTGGGTTGCCATTTCCTCCTCCAATACATGAAAGTGAAAAGTGAAAGTGAAGTCACTCAGTCCTCTTCTTGACCCCATGGACTGCGGCCTACCAGGCTCCTCTGTCCATGGGATTCTGGAGTGGGTTGCCATTGCCTTCTCCGAAGAGATTGCTAGTCTTTCCCATTCTATTGTCTTCCTCTATTTCTTTACATTGATCCCTGAGGAAGGCTTTCTTATCTCTCTTTGCTATTCTTTGGAACTCTGCATTCAAATGGGTCTATCTTTTCTTTTCTCCTTTGCCTTTAGCTTCTCCTTATGGGCATATATGGAGAAGGCGATGGCACTCCACTCCAGTACTCTTGCCTGGAAAATCCCATGGATGGAGGAGCCTGGTAGGCTGCAGTCCATGGGGTCACAAAGAGTCGGACACGACTGAGCAACTTCCCTATGGGCATATAAATGTTCAGAGATCAGTCCTGCTTTAGACTAAATATGTAACCTGTGACCTGTCCTTGTCCAGCCCCTGCAGTGACAGGGGCTGTCACCCTGACACCAGTGATGCCGGCATGGGCTGAACTCACCAAAGCTCCCACTGTCCCCTGCTCCCACTGACGACGAAGGACAGTAGACTCAAGTTCTTCCAGAAGCCTTTTAAACACAAAGGCAAGAATCAAAGGGGAAACCTCACATGACCAGACGTCTCCGGATCCGAGTCTCCCCCATGCAGATCCTGCTTATCCAGATGTGGCCACATATTGGAACATACCCAACAGCAAGCTGTGATTCATCAGCTCCTCAGCTGAATTCAACAATTGTTCTATTCAACCTGCTTTATGAGTGTAGGCGAAAAATTTCCAGCCCCAGTTGCTTAGGATGTCATCAATGATCTCAAAGGCAGTTGCAACAGACTAAAAGGAAAATTTGTTTATTTGCTTTAAATCATAGACCCTTCCTTTTATGAGCAGGGGAGCTTCAGAAGCCTGTCTTGATGATTCCTTAGAGTATTGTCTGTTAGGGATATAAAGGGGGTTTCTGTGTACATTCTCCTATTTGATTATCCAAAAACCCCAGCCCAGTAGGGGAGGTGTTACAGGATGCTCCGAGCTGTCTTGACTCACCCAAATCTGCTCAGCTTATAATGACACCACCGTGGGAAGTTCACATTGTCAACATGATCTTATTTAATCTTCCCCCAAAACCTGGAAGGGAAGTGCTATGGTCATCCCCCTTCCAGAGACAAATGAAACTTTAGAAGACATACTGCCTCACTCAAGCTCACACAGCTTAGCAAGCCCCAGAGCTGGTCTTGAGCCCCGGCTGCCTGATGCTCAGGTGACACTTGTGATCACTAGTCTGTCCTGTGCAGCGCCAAGACAGACCTGACACCTTCTCTAGCTCTTGACTTTTTTTTTGTCCACATATGGTTTCAACAGTGAGAGTTTATCTCCATTTTCAACTGGATGAGATAATATATACCCTTGAGGCATTGCCCTTGATTCTGTTACTTTAGGCAAGAACTTTTGGTGGCCAGGCCTGCTGACAACAGGGATATCACTTAAAGATTTGCCAGATTAAGGGGCTCAGTGTCCTGTCAACTGATAGGCAGGAATATTTACCAGGGGCTCACGGATCCCCAGAGTGTTCACAGATTGTCTTTAGAGAAATATCCATATGAAGATCTTATAAGCATATGTGCTTCTCTGGAAGGCAGTCCATATCACTTCTCATGAGAATTTGTGAGGTCTTTGTGACCCGGAAATAAATTAAAACCAAAAACAATTCGTATTTTTTCCTACTTGTACGGCAGGCTTTCTGGAAACCACTGTGATTTTCAAAAAAAAAAAAAAAAACAACCTCTTGCCTTTGAATATTGCAGTAGACAGAGCACTAAAAGGAGAATTTCAACCCACATGCTCAGCAGATGCTTAAGAAACACAGGGTGAGGGGCATGATGCTTTATAGAGAGGAAGTGCAGTGATGTGTCCAAGGACCTAGGATGCTCATCATCCAAACAAAATCACCAGCGCCTCTGGGCTCCACCTCCAGAACACGCCCGGGGTTCCTGCCCTGCTCCCCATCTTCCACTTTGTTCTTACACTCACCCTGCCTTTCTGTTTCTTGACACTCCCCAGCAGTGTCCCACTGCCCTCAGAATATACCCAAGCTCCTGGTGATGGCTGCACAGCAGACACGACCTGCCTGGTTCCCTACATTCTCTGCTTTCAACCTGGTCCGCTTTCAACCTACTCCAGCCTTTGAACCTCGAGCTTGCTCCTTCCTCAGGCCTCTGCATTTGCTGGAATCTTCTGCTCCTTGATCTTAGCAGGACCACATCCTTTTCATCCATCAGGTCCCTGGGAAATGCTGTCTCTTGGGAGTCGCCTCCCTTCTAAGGAATCTATTCTATGGGAATGTGTGTTTGCCTTTCTTTCCAGGCTTTATCACCATTAAACAGTGATGTCCTTTACCTACTTACTTGGCTAGCCTGTAGGGTACAAGCTCCATTGGCTTGCCTGACTTAGAGACTCAATAAATACATGTTGAGAAGGAAGGGATGGGCAGGCAGACAGACGGGCAGATGGTCAGCGTTCTCCCTGAAGCTGAGGCTCACTAGATCTTCCTTGAGGGAAACCTGCAGTAGCGAAGTGTTGGAATGTTATGGGGACTGACAGCTTCCTTCAAAGCACGGGAGGCTCATTTTCACCCCACTTAGTAGTGAATTATGTTACCTGCTGGCGAGGGCGATGCCACAAGGCCCGTAATTAGTTCCCTGATTATTCACAACTGGAGCGATCACGGCTAACGGATGGTGTTCGCCACAAAAACCTGTCGGAGAGCCAGACCATTTGGCAGCCACTGCGCATTCCCAAGAAGGCAGATCAATTTCCATTTGATTTGTTTAAAAATAACAAATAAACAATGCGGAGCTGTTTGCAAGGTTTGGGTGCCTCCTTCTCTGAAATCTGGGGGAAAAGAGGCAGCTTGAAATTGCCAGTTAGGAGAAGACAGGCAGAGCACGCTCATGGCCCCATCAGATTCCCCTATAATCAGAGCTAATAACTGTGTTTTTCTACTACTAAACAATTCTGTTATTTTAAAGCTTCTAGTTAGGGAGCGGGCTAAACGATACTTGGGGGCTGGCCATGGAGAAGACTCCTTCTGAAATGTAGCAATGAAGCCTGTTCCCCACTTTGTTCTGATCTTGTCACAGGCTGACAGGTGATCTACTGACACTCATGGGGAGAGATACTGCACGGATGAAACATCTCAAGAAACCTGGAAATGCACATCTTTTCCTGGAATTCAAAGGGTGCCAGTATTTGCTCTAGGATCATGAATTTAAAAGCTCCCTCTGCCTCTGCTGCTGCTAAGTCGCGTCAGTCGTGTCTGACTCTGTGCAACCCCATAGACAGCAGCCCACTAGGTTGCTCTGTCCCTGGGATTCTCCAGGCAAGAGTACTGGAGTGGGTTGCCATTGCCTTCTCCAACGCATGAAAGTGAAAAGTGAAAGTGAAGTCGCTCAGTTGTGCCCAACTCTTAGCCTCAGTTCACTCTTAATCTTGGTTCTTCCCTGACCAATGCTACTTCCTGAATATCTAAATACATCCCTTTTTCCAGCTAAACCCTTCAGTGACTTCCTACTGCTGTTAGTTGGTGCCTTTGCCGCTCAGGTGTCTCACATGACCATGTCAGCCTGTCCCCTACATCCTGGCCCCACCCTCCCCATACCTATCCATACCCCCAACCCCTTTACCTTCAAGCTCTCAAATAGTGAATCATCATCTCCATGTAGAAGAGTGATCAAAGTTATGTAGTCTTGGAACTAGGATGTCTGATTCTAATTCTAGCTCCAATACATATCAGCTGTGTGACCTTGGGCAAGTCATTTGACCTTTCTGGGCCACAGGTGCCATGTCTTTAACAAGAGGATAATAGAAGTGTTTACTGTATAAGGTGATTTTTTTGTATATTTTTAAAATTTTATTTATTTTAATTAGAGGCTAATTACTTTAAATATTGTATTGGTTTTGCCATACATTAACATGAATCCGCCACAGGTGTACACGTGTTCCCAATCCTGAACCCCTCTCCCACCAGTTTTAAATGCATGATGACCATACAGTGCTTCCAACAAAAGGGTTGATGGATGCTGTGTGCTCAGAAAAGGTAAGTGGGAGGTATTATTCCCCTACTATGCTTTGTTTTTCTTTGCACATGCCATTTGCTTTGTCTGAATCACTCTTTCTGCCCCAATCCCTTATTCTCTCAGTGGACTCATCTTTTTGTTTTCTGTTGAGATGTTTCCTCTCCCTGGAATCCTTCCAAATCCCATATCTGTGGGTTAAGTGTCTTTCTCTGGATCCAAGAGGACTCTCAACTTTTTCCATCACAGGTGTCATGCCCAGTGTATTATTTAATGTTTATTTCAAGATAATTTTATGTTCACACAGTGCCACAAAAAATAATACACAAAGGTCCCCTGTGTCCTTTGCCCAGGTTTCCCCAGTGTCAAACTGTCGTCCCTACAGACTAGAACACCGACTCGATATGGTTCAAGGTACACATTTCCATCATCACAATTATCCTTCCGGTTGCCTTGTTATAGCCATGATCGCTTACCTCCAGCTATCACCACCACCTAACATTTGGCAACCATTCAGCTGTCATCTGTCCTCCATTTCTATAAACGTGCCATTTCTGAAGTGTCACATGAGCGGAATGACCAAATATGTAACACTCTGGGTTTGAAGTTTTTCACTCAGGGTAACTCTTCCTGAGATTCATCCACATTGTTTCCTGGATCAATGATTCCCGTGTTACTGAGTGGCAGATGACACCACCCTTATGGCAGAAAGTGAAGAGGAACTCAAAAGCCTCTTGATGAAAGTGAAAGTGGAGAGTGAAAAAGTTGGCTTAAAGCTCAACATTCAGAAAACGAAGATCATGACATCCGGTCCCACCACTTCATGGGAAATAGATGGGGAAACAGTGGAAACAGTGTCAGACTTTATTTTTCTGGGCTTCAAAATCACTGCAGATGGTGACTGCAGCCATGAAATTAAAAGACGCTTAGTCCTTGGAAGGAAAGTTATGACCAACCTAGATAGCATATTCAAAAGCAGAGACATTACTTTGCCAACAAAGGTTCATCTAGTCAAGTCTATGGTTTTTCCTGTGGTCATGTATGGATGTGAGAGTTGAACTGTGAAGAAGGCTGAGCGCCGAAGAATTGATGCTTTTGAACTGTGGTGTTGGAGAAGACTCTTGAG
>NW_011494644.1:819348-841111 GCF_000754665.1 Bison bison bison | reverse complement strand
GTGAGAGTTGAACTGTGAAGAAGGCTGAGCGCCGAAGAATTGATGCTTTTGAACTGTGGTGTTGGAGAAGACTCTTGAGAGTCCCTTGGACTGCAAGGAGATCCAACCAGTCCATTCTGAAGGAGATCAGCCCTGGGATTTCTTTGGAAGGAATGATGCTAAAGCTGAAACTCCAGTCCTTTGGCCACCTCATGCGAAGAGTTGACTCATTGGAAAAGACTCTGATGCTGGGAGGGATTGGGGGCAGGAGGAGAAGGGGACGACAGAGGATGAGATGGTTGGATGGCATCACTGACTCGATGGACATGAGTCTGAGTGAACTCCGGGAGGTGGTGGTGGACAGGGAGGCCTGGCGTGCTGCGATTCATGGGGTTGCAAAGAGTCGGACACGACTGAGCGACTGATCTGATCTGATCTGATGTTGAAGTCTATCTATGTTGTTTGTGGCTAATGTGAAACTCATCAGCAGGAGAAGGAAACAAAAGCCAGAAAACCTTCAGTGAACGGATGAGTCTAACACGGTCTATGTCATCAGCTGTATCCCCAGTTCCACAGTCTCCTGACTGGGCACTGAGAACTAGGGGGCTTGGCAAAAGCCAGCATCCCAGGCTGGAGAGCAAACTCGTAAAGACTTTTTTCAGAGGATTTCCACTGCATAATGACCTGCCCATTGGCATACATAAAATTCAAAAATGACTTTACCGTTAGCACAAATAATTACTGCATAGATTAAGGTATTTCTAATGGCAAAAATGAGTACATATCCATAGAAAGTTTTTAAAGATTGTACCATATTACAGTTTGTATTAGAAACAGGAGAGAAAACATTGTGTGTGCCCGTCAGCTGGGAATGCTTCAAAAATTACAGCCATGTGTTACATAGAATATAATGTGACAATTAAAGTTAAATGGGACAGATACATATTTAATTACCTGAAAATACAATAAATTCCTCTGGAGAGAGATAATTCCAGCTGGCAAACATTCACATTTAAAAAAACATGTAGTTGACACACAGTGTAATGTTTCAGGTGTATTACATTGTGGTTTGACATTTGCATACGTTATGAAATGACAAAGTAACCCTTTGTTCCCATAACAAGTTATTACAACATTATTGACCATGTTTCTAATGCTGTATGTCACATCCCCATGGATGACTTATTTTATATCTAGAGGTTTATACTCTTTATCACCTTCACTGTTTCCCACCCCGATCCTCCTCTGGTCTGGAAACCACCCATTGTTCTCTGTATCTATAAGACTGTTGCTTTGTATTTTGTTTTGTTTGTAGACTCCATGTATAAGTGAGATTAGGCTTCCCGGGTGGTGCTAGTGGTAAAGAACCCGCCTGCCAATACAAGAGACATAAGAGATACAGGTTTGATCCCTGGGTTGGGAAGACCCCCTAGAGGAGGACATAGCAACCCACTCCAGTATTCTTGCCTGGAGAATCCCCATGGACAGAGGAGCCTGGAGGGCTGCAGTCTATGGGGTCACAAAGAGTTGGACATGCCTGAAGCAACTGAGCACACAAGCATAATTGAGATCACCCAGTATTTGTCTTTCTCTGTCTGACTTATTTCATGTAGTAAAATAATATAATACCCTCTGGATCCATCCATGTTGTCACAGTTGGCAATATTTCTTTCTTATGGCCAAGTAACATTCCATCGCATATATATACATATATACACACACACACACACATATATACACACACACATCTTCTTTATCCACTCATCAGTCGATGGACAATTAAGGTGCTTCCATAGTGCAGCTATTGTAAACAGTGCTGCAATAAACATGGGTGTGCATATGTCTTTTTTCAGTGTTTTTGTTTTCTTCCAGTAAATACCCAGAATGAAGTTGCTGAACTGTATGGCAGCTCCATTTTTAATTTTGGGGGGAATCTTCTTTGGAAAACAGTGGATACACCAATTTACATTTCCACCAACAGTGCACAAGGATCCCTTCTTCTTCACATCTTCGCCAATATTTGCTGTTTGCTGTTTTTTGATGATAGTCATTCTGATAGGTGTGAGGTAGTATCTCATTGTGCTCTTGGTTTGGAGTCTCTGATTATGAGTGATATCAAGCATCTTTTCATATGTTTGTTGGTCATCTTATGTCTTCTTTAGAAATGTCTATTTGAGTCCTCTGCCCATTTAAAAAAATTTTTTTTATGTTGAGCTGTATTAGTTCTTGTAAATTTTGGATATTAACCCCTTAGCAGATACATTTCTTGCAAAAGTCTCCTCCCATTCAGGAGGCTGCTTTTTCATTTTGCTGATAGTTTCTTGTGTTGTGCAAAAGCTTTGTAGTTTGATGCTGTTCTACTTGTTTATTTTTGGTTTTTTGCCTGAGACCCAAAAAAATATTGCTAAGATCAGTGTTAGAAAGTATACTGCCTATGTTTTCTTCTAAGAGTTTTATGGTTTCAGGTATTAACATTTAAGTATTTAACCCATTTTGAGTTTATTTTCACATATTGCATGAGAAAGTAGTCCAATTTGATTCTTTTGCATGTTTTCCCAGTATCATTTATTGGAGAGGCAGTCTCTTCCACATTGTATATCCTTGCCTTCTTTGTCGTAGATTGTGTGTGTGTGTGTGTGTGTGTGTGTGCACGCGCGTGCTTAATTGTGCCCGACACTTTGAGACCCCATGGACTATGTAGGATCCCAGTCTATGGAATTTTCCAGGCAAGAACACTGGAGGGGATTGCTATTTCCTACTCCAGGGGATCTCCCCAACCCAAGGATTGAACCCTGATCTCTTGCATCTCCTGCATTGGCAGGTGGATTCTTTATCACTGAGGTACCTGGGGAGCCCCCTTTCATAGATTAATTGATCATGTAAGTGTGACGTTTTTTCTGGACTCTGTATTCTGTTCCACTGATTTGTGTGTCTGTTTTTATGCCAGTAATGTACTGTTTTGATGACTATAACTCTGTAGTATAGTTTGAAATTTGAGAGTGTGGTACTTCAAGCTTTGCTTCTTTTTCAAAATAGTTTTGACTATTCAGGGTCTTTATGTTTTCACACAAATTTTAGAATTACTTGTTTGTGTTTTGTGAAAAATGCTTTTTGTACTTTGATCTGTAGATTGTCTTGGGTAATACAGTCATTTTAACAATATTAATTCTTGCAAAACATGAGCATGGTATACTGTATCTTTCCAATTGTTTTAATCATTTTCATTGCTTTTGTCAACATCTTATAATTCTCAGAGTACAAATCTTTTACCTTCTTGGTCAAATTTATTCCTAGGTATTTTATTCTTTTTGATGTAATTGTAAGTGAGATTTTTTTCTTAGTTTCTCTTTCTGAGAATAACTTACTAGTGTATTTCTATGCAACAGATTTCTGTGTATCATTTTAATATCCTGAGGCTTAACTGAAATCATTTATTAGTTCTAATAGCTTTTGGTAGTGTCTTCAGAATTTCCTGTGTATAGTATCATGTCATCTGCAAATAGTGACATTTTCATTTCTTCCTTTCCAACTTGGATTTCTTTTATTTCTTTTTCTTGTCTAACTGCTGTGGCAAGGACTTCCAATACTAAAAGTGGTGAGAGTGGACATCCTTGTCTTGTCCCTGATCTTAGAGGAAAAGTTTTCAGCTTTTCACCATTGAGTGTGATATTAGCTGTGAGCTTGTTAGGTATGCCCTTTATTATGTTTATTATTAGAGAGTATGTTCCCTATATACCCATTTTGTTGACAATTTTCATCATAAATGGATGTTGAATTTTGTCAAAAGATTTGTCTATGCATATTGATATGGTTATATGATTTTTATTTTTCAGTTTGTTAAGGTGGTATATTACATTGATTGATTTACAAAATTGAACCTCCTTGCATTCCTAGGATAAATCCCACGTGATCATGGTATATGATCCTTTTAATGTATTGTTGATTGCTTATCTACACTTTGTTTAGTTCTTATTGGGTATATATGTCTTATTCCTTCATTTAAAGCACATTCCTCTGTCCCTCCACTTTGCCCAATTCTCTGTGTTTATTTTGTGTGCGAGGAAGGTTAGTTATGTTTCCCAATCTTGAAGAAGTAGCCGTACATAGGAGACATTCTATGGGGCCCCGCAGCACGCTCGTCTCTGGTCTTCAGACCTGTGTGCTTTAGTGGTGCCTATGTGGGCTGCTTGTGTCCTTCTGTTGTGGTGGGGCTGATTTCTGAGGAGCAGGCCCCCCACCTGGGAAGCTATGAGGTTGTGCCCTGTTCAGGGACTGTGGGCTCACTGGAAGGCCAGATAGGCTTCTTGCATGGCTGGCTGTGTGGTCTGGGAGACATGGGCCTGCTCTGGCTCATTGCTGGGCATGGTCAGGTCCCTGTATGGCTGTTAGTACAGCCTGGGGTACTCAGCACTGGGATTGGGTCCACTGGTGGGTAGGGCCTGGTCCCTGGTGCTAATTCACTAAAGGGAGTATTTTTAAATGATGTTTGCCAGTGCTGGCCTTATTGCAGTAGAAAAACTCCCCCAAATGGCTGCCTGCCATGTCTGTCTCCCCAAGGGGAGTCTCAGTGCCTGCTGTCTCTTCAGGCGGCTCTCCAAGATGGCCAAGTGTGTATGACCTAGGCTCCTTTCAAGCTCCTGTCTTGACACTGAGACTCAGAGCAGATGAGAATTTTGCGTGTGCCCTTTAAGAGTGGAGTCTGTTTCCAATAGCCCTCCAGCTCTCCTAAACACAAGCTCCACTGGTTTTCAAAGCCAGACATTCTGGGGGCTGCCCTTCCTGGTGCAGGACCCCCAGGCTGGGGAGCCCAATGTGGGGGTTGGACCCCTTGCTCCTTGGGTAGGACACCTAAAACTGTGATATTCCTCCTGTTTGTGGGTTGCTGATCTGGGGGTAAGGGTCCTGACTATATCATTTCTCAGTCCCTCCTACCCATCTCATTGTGGTTCCTTCTTCATATCTTTAATTGTGGAAAATATTTTCTGCTAGCCTTCAGATCATTCTCATAGGTAGCTATAATTCGGTGTATGTAGGTAAGTGGTGCAGTGTCTTCCTACTCTGCCTACTCTCTACCTCTCGTGTGTTTTAGTTGCCAGTTTATGCGTCTGTCTTACCCACTATCTCAGGGCTCCTCAATCTCAGCACCATTGAAATTTTGGTCCCTGTGTGGCAGGGGCTCTCTTATGCAGAGAGGATATTTAGCCGCCTCCCTGGCCTCTCCCACTAGACACTAGTAGCATCCTCCCCGCTCCATCTCCATTGTGACAACCAGAAATGTCTCCAGACATTGCCAAGTGTCCCAGATGGGGGCAGGCGTGAAATCACCTGTGGTTGGAACCACTTCACTAGACTACAGGCTCTGGGAAGACAGAAAGTGTGTCTATCTTTCTCATCCTAAACCTCTAGAATCTAGAAATAGCCCCTACTACTTATTTGGTCCTTAATTAACGTTTGCTGAATGGCTGAATGAAGACTCTGGGCAAAGTAGCAAAGCATGCCTCAGGCGAAAGTCAGAAGACCTGAATTCTCATCTTGAATGTGCCAGTAACTGGTTAGGTGCTCAGTTCTGTGTTCTGAGTTCAGTTCTCTGAAACTGACACGGATGAGCATGACTGCGCCACAGGGTATGGCGAAGAGACAGGTGTCAGCATCTCCTGGTAGTGGGTGAGACATGCAAATTATTTTCCTCCTCCCCAGACCCAGGGAATTGAAGTCTCTGGGTGTGGTGCCCTGAAATTTATGTTTTAACAAGCTCTCTAGGGGATTCTGATTCACACTTCAGCAGTTCTTACCCCTGCCAGACTGATCTTAGAATTCGCTTGGAACGCTTTTTAAAGCCGGGATGCCTGAGACGCTAGATTCCCCCAGCTCACTTTCATGAGCAGTTCTGGTGTCAGGGCTGGCTGTTGGCATTTCCCACCTGCCTCAGGTGAATCAGATGCAGAGCCAGGATTGAGGCTTTCTCCATGCAGACAAGTTCTACTGCTCTGTGCTTCCCGGCTTAAACCTTTCAGAAATTGCATTAACTCTTTCAGTCCACCAGAGGGCCATTCACAGCGCTGAGAAGGAATAGGGTTCTCAATTCTGGGCAGGGGCAGCGGAGTCAGGGACCCTCAAATACACGGGGAGGAGCAAGTGTCTGCGACCTTCCTCCCCAGCTCCACGTGGGAAAATATCCAGGTTGGATTAAGAAGCACTATAAATGTCTCTGCTTTATTCATGCTCTACACAGCATCCTGATCCCAGGATAGCAATGGGTAAATCCTAACCAAGATTCTCTGCCTGACCACAGATTTTAAAATCCATGTCAAGAATCTTCCAACAAAGTTTATTTCAGAAACCCTCCGTGCATCTAGGTCCATGGGAGCTTCTTACTTCAGAAGGTAGCTGCACTTTAGTGTAGAGACGGGTGAACTTGAAGTCAGCCACATCTGGTCCTTCCTGAGTAAGCCACTTCCCTGTTGGGGATCTCAGATCTTAAATGGGGAGAAGGCAACTTCTGGTCTGAGTTGTGGTGCGGGTCCACCTAGGTGAAAAGGTGAAAAAGCACTGGCAGGAGAAGAGCTAATCAAAAGTTCAGTGATAACGAACACGACATTGTAAATCAACTATAGGCCAATAAAACATTAAAAATGAAAAGCAACATCAAAAAAACTCTCAGTGCTTCTCCAAGTATGGCTCAGGCCAGCAGCATCACCTGGAGACTTGTTGGAAATGCAAATTCTCTATCTCAGTTTCTACTGAATTAGAAATTCTGGGGGTGGGGCAGATGACTTCCTCTTTCCAACCCGCAATTTTTTCATTGGTGAAATTAAAATGATAGCAGTACCTATATTTCAGAGACAGGTTGCAAGGATTAAGTGAGATATAGGCATGCAAAACAGCACAGTGCCTGGCGTACAGTAAGAACTCAATAAATATTGCTACTGCATTATCATCTTCAAACCCCTGCTCCATGCAAGGCTCAAGAAGGAACTTTTGTTAAAACTCTGCACAAATAGTTCATGCAGGATTTTGCAAAATATCGTATTTTGTCTCTGGATGCTCCCCGTGGAATAAAACATACTGAACAGGAGTTATGGTGTACAAATGTGCCATGCTACTTACATCAGCCAGCTTTATAACTCATTCTGAGAAAGGCCATCGCTCAGAGCAATATAGCTACTTATTGTAGGGTCCCATTATGGGCTGTGATCTATTTAAGCCTATCCAGCTGTCAGAAAGACCAGCTTTCCTGCCACCTATCAGGAACAAGAAGATGGGCTTGGGGCAGGAAAAAAAAAGAAAACAAATAGCAGACAGGACTTGAAAAATATTCCACTCATGGCTAGAGAAAATGTAAAAAAATGCCAAGGGAAGGAAATAGGATCATATCTGAGTGGCCTTGCAGCAGTGGCAGAGAAATTTCTAGACGAATCAACTAAGGCAGAAAATTATCTGATGTTTGTGGACATCTTGATGGCGAGCTGGAAGAGTGAGCTGAATTTTTTAGGCAGAGACAGGGAAGGTGGGATTGAAATTTACCTTCATGCATTGCAAGTTTCAATAATCAGGGTGAAAAGTGTAGAACCACTCAGCTGAAGATAGTTCACCTTCAGTGAAATTGGGTTTTACTTCCTTTTTGCCTCTTGCAAAGGACTTTCTCTTGCTCAGATTTTCTGAGTCTCTTTTATTGGCCACAACCACTTAAAGCCCTCACTTCCCTGAGGATTTAACTGATTACTAGCTGAAAGGAAATCACAAGACAGTGTGTTCACCTGTAGTTGGCAAGGTTTGAGAATACAAACTCATGTAACTCAACAGTAAAAAGGAAGAAAAATCCAATTAATGCAATTAAAAATGGAGGAAGGACCTGAATATACATTTTTCCAAAAAAAAAAAGATATTCAAATGGCCAAAGATACAGGAGAAGATGTTCAATATCACTAATCATCAGGGAATTGCAAATTAAAACCACAGTGAGATATCATTGCACACAAGTTAGGATGGTCATCATCAAAAAGAAAAGAAATAAGTGCTACTGAGGATGGAGAGAAAAGAGAATCCTTGTCCACTGTTGGTGACAATAAAAATTGGTAAGCCACTATGGAAGACAATATGGATATTCCTCAAAAAAATTAAGAACTACAGTATGATCCAGTAATTCCACTTCTGGGTAAATATCCACAGGCAATGAAATCACTATCCCATGTTCATTGAAGTATTATTCACAACAGTCAAGATATGGATGTGTGTCTGCAGATGGATGAATAGATAAAGAAAAAGTGGTACATATACACAAAGGCATAGTAGTCAGTCATAAAAAAGACAGAAATCTCGTTGTTTGTTGCAAGGATGGACCTTGAGGGCATTACGGTAAGTGAAATAAGTCAGGAAAAGACAAACACCCGATGGTTTCACTTATATGTGGAATCTAAAGTAACTGAACTCATGGAAACGAAGAACCGGTTGCCAGAGGCTGGGGTGGGGTTGTGGGGAATGAGGTCAAAGGCACACTCTTTCGGCTGTGTAATGAGCGAGTTCTGGGGGTGCAGTGCACAGTGTGGCGACCGTCGTTCACAATGCTATGGTGTATAGCTGAAAGTCGCCAAGAGAGAAGACCTTAAAAGCTTTCATCCCACACACTGACACACATGCTTGTCTTTCTTTCATTGACGTTTAGTTGCCTCATTTCAGGCGTACAGCAAGTGATTCCCATAAAAATTCTTTCTCAGATTCTTCTCCATTACAGGTTATTATCAGATATTGAAAATAGCTCCCTGTGTTATACAGTAGGTCCCTGGTGTCTATCTATTTTACATATAGTAGTGTGTATCTGTTAACCCCAAATTTAATTCCTAATTTATCCCTCTCCCCTTTTCCCCTTTGGTAACCATTAGTTAGCTTTTGATGTCTGTGAGTTTATTTCTGTTTTGTAAACAAGTTCATTTGTATCTTTTTTTTTTTTAGATTCCACATATAAGTGATTTCATTTATTTGTTTTTGTCTGACTTGGCATGATAATCTCTAGATCCATCCATATTGCTACAAAAGGCATTATTTCATTCTTTTAATGAGCCATTCTTTTTTTGTAGCTGAATAATATTATCATATATGCTTCCCTGGTGGCTCAGACAGTAAAGAATCCACCAGCCAATCCAGGAGATGCTGGTTTGATCCCTGGGTCAGGAAGATCCCTTGGAGTAGGAAATGGCAAAGCACTCCAGTATCATACTGGATTGTATCATACCAGTATCATACAGTACCATACTGCAAGGGAGAGAGTCCCTTGCCTGGGACTGTCTGTGGGGTCACAAAGAGTCAGACACAACTGAGTGACTAACACTTCCACTTTTCATATGTGTATATATATCTCTAAATATATGTATATATGTACATATGTATTATATATATACACCATAGTATGTATATATGTATATACATATATAGATATAGATACACACCACATCTTTATCATTTCATCTATTGGATATTTACATTGCTTCCGTACTTTGGCTACTGTAAATAGTGCTGCTGTGAACACTGGGGTGCCTGTAGCTTTTTTAATTAGAGTTTTCACCTTTGCTGGACATTTGCCCGGGAGTAGGATTGTTGGATTATATGGTAGTTCTATTTTTAGTTAGTTAAGGAAACTCCATACTGTTTTCGATAGTTGTTGCACCAATTTTCATGCCCACCAACAGTGTAGGAGGATTCCCTTTTCTCCACACCCTCTCCAGTATTTACTACTTGTAGACTTTTTAATGATGGCCATTCAGACCAGAGTGAGGTGATATCTCATTGTGGTTTTGAGAATTAGTGAGGCTGACCATCTTTTCTTGTGATTGTTGGCCGTCTTTTTGTCTTCTGTATATTTTTCTGAACTGCTTGCAAATAAATTCTATATAGCATGAAACTTCAACCCAAATGTCTCAGCATGCATCTTCCGTGAGCAATATATTCTCATCTAACTCTGTTTATTCCCTAGCTTCACTGAGATACAATTACATATAGCATTGTATTGTATGGAGAGAGAGAGAAAGAGGAAGAGACAAAGAGGAAGGAGAGAGCGCGGAAATTTCCATGTAGCAATGATTATAAATCTAAGGTGGAGGATATGCATGTGGTCACTTACAGATCCTTTAGCCTTTCTCTGAAGTCATATTTCTCGGGTTCAAATCTCCACTTTCTAATTTACTAGCTGTTGAATGCCTCTAGGCAAGCTACATCAATACTCTGTGCCTCTATATTACCATCATGAAATGGAAACTATTATAGTACCTAGCTCACACGGGTTTTATGAGGAAGAAATAAATTAAAGTGATTACAACCATTCCTTGAATGGAATATGTGATAAAAAAAAATGTGAGCCCTGTGGTTCTCTGTGATAGATAGATAGATACATGCCTACATACATAGATGAGTGGATGGGTGGATATATACTTGCATACAAATTATTAAGACAAATATGTAAATTAGACAAGGCCCACACCTGGATTCCAACAAGCTAACAGCTGAAAGACTTTGTTTTCCCCTCTGAAGGGTGCCTTGTCCATTGCAGGCACCGGCAAGAGTGAGGAACCAGTGGTAACTGAGACCCATAGTGACTGCCTGGCAGTGCCCAGAGCAGAGATGCTCCCTGCTTCCCTTCCCTCTGCTCCTCACTCAGGGAGGTCACCCTCCTCCAAAGTCAATTTCAGTCCAGTCTCACTCTAAGCGGTGCCCTTGTGGATACGGGAGTCCTGTTCAGCCGAGGATGGAGCCTCCCTAATGGTACTGCATGTAGAATAGGGTCCGGCACCTGGGTTGCATTTTAAACACGTTCCGTGCCATTAGGCAGCGCTCGTCGCTGAGCAGATTGACGGCCCCGTGGCAGGGTCCTGCAGGCTCCAGCCAAGCTCAGCTGGTCTGGCCTGGGCATCCTGCCAAGAACCTCCCACTGAGGAGTTGGCCACTCTTAGGTGACCACGCACTGGCGGTGTGACCCAGTGAGGAGAAACTAGCCCGGTGTCCATAGCAGGCCTTTGTGAATCCAGATTAGAGAGGAAAGTGGTAAGGGGCCTTTCAGCCATGTTCCTCCGGAGCCAGTCCGCTTGCAATAATAGTAATACTCAGTGACGTGCCTCTATTCATCTGACTCCAACCCTGCAGTCACTCTGAGCTGACCTTCTTTCCATTTGCCCAGCACAACTGGAACTTCCCTCACTTAGGATCTTTACCAGTGTACATCCTCTCTGGACATTCTTTCTTCTGCTGGTCCCTGCTCACTGGGTGGGTCAACTCCTCTGAGAAGCCCTCCCAGATCACACATAGCAGCAAAAGGTTGCTTGTGATTATCCTTGATCTCAACCATGTTTTTTCCTTTCCCTGTGCCTCACCGTCATTTGTTAATATGGATAACGATTGGTACTGCAGGTTCTCTGTCTGGCCACCCTTTTCGCTCTCCTCTGTGCTCCCTTGGGCTGGTCAATGGTTTGCCCTGTCCTCTGGCTGGATTTAGTCAATGAAAGACAGATGGAGATGACATCATGCAGTTTACTCAGCCAGCTCCCTGCCTGAGAGGTGGTGGCTCTGTTCCCTCTCCAGGCTCTTGATGGGCAGCTGTGCACTAAGTTCTAGAAAGTGCCCACCCCCCGCCCCCAACAATACTCCCTTAGCACCAAGGAGGTCACAGCTCCCTGATGTTGCCAGCCCCTGGCAGTCTCCCTGCCCTGGTGGGTTTCCTTCAGCCCTGCCCACACCTTGGTCAATATCCCCTTCATTGCACTCATCTCGGTTGCTCCTTGGATTAGGCCATTTGCTTCCTGCTATAATAATGACATTATATTATTATTATATCAATATAATAATTGATATTATACCCAATAATAATATCAATCTCACAGGGTTGTTGTGAGAATTACATTAGCTCCCGGGCAGGATGGGTAGTGCCAAGATTACTTGCCATTGTTATTATTACTCCTAGCTATTATTTTCTTTCCTCACGCTTAGCATATTTTATATGTATTTGGGAGTCCGTTTCTGGGTCTGTTCAGCCTTTGATGACCCGGTGCCTGGTGTTGAAGCAGATCTCAAAAAGTATCTGATGAATGAATGAACGCTGGGTTTCACTTTCAAAGCACTTCAATATAGCATGCTGAATTGTGTGACAGATTGCTGCTATTAGAACATTTTTGTCTTATAAAGGCAGCAATTTAATAAGATTTTTACCTACTACCATATCCCCTTTGATTCTGGGTAGTTAGCAAGATGAGGAATACAATCACCTTTTTATAAATAATGAAGCAGCAGAAGTACTGAGGGAAATAGCTGAGGGAGGTAGCAGGGGGGACACAAACCTACTCTGTGCCTGGTCTCTGTTAGGTATTCAATGGACATGATTTAATTTAATTTTCATAATGATTCTCATAACGACATCATTATCCCGTGGTTCATAGATGCAGAACCTGGGGGAGAGCAGTTGGAGGTCTCACCTGCGGGGTGAGAAGGTGGCACTGTTGGTATGATCCAGTCTTAGCAGGTTTGACTCTCAGTTTTTTGCTTTTTCCATACAGTGATTCTCCCATTATATGCCCTGGAGAAACATACTCATGTACACAGAGGAATATACAAAAACATATACAAAAATATCCATTTGTAATAGTGGAAACAAATGGTATCAATCCCAAATGTCTATCAGTGAGAGAAAGGATGAAAAAAAAAAAACTGAAATATTTAAACATTGAAAGAGTATATGTCAGTTAAACTGAATGAACTAGAGATATTCATACCATCTTTAATGTGGAGGAGGAAGCAGTGTGGATGAAAATAACTGCCAAAGAGTGTATTAGTATAGGATCATTTCATATCAGGTTTCAACAATATATCAAAGATTACCATGTGTCTTTTAAGGATGTGCTGAGCTGTGCTTTGTCACTCAGTCGTGTCCAATTCTTTGTGACTCCATGGACTGTAGCCCTCCAGGCTCCTCTGTCCATGGGGATTCTCCAGGCAAGAATATTGGAGTGGTTTGCCATGACCTCCTCCAGGGGATCTTCCCAACCCAGGGATCGAACCCAGGTCTCCCGCATTGTAGATGGATTCTTTAACATCTGAGCCACAGGGAAGCCCATGGATACTGCAGTGGGTAGCCTATTCCTTCTCCAGGGGATCTTCCCAACCCAGGAATTGAATGGGGGTCTCCTGCATTGCAAATTCTTTACTAGCTGAGCCACCAGGAAGGCCCATCTTTTCAGGATATAAACATGTAATAGGCATGCTCAAATTCAAGGGATTATAAGCTTCAAATACAAAATTGTGGTTGAAGGGATAGAGATGATTTTATAGAGAGTAATCGGGGGTCTCATGGTTGCCGAGTTGTTTTCCTTAAGCTGGGTGAGTATTTATTACATTATTTTATACTATTTTCCCCAATGCCTTATTTAAGGTCAACAAGCTGGCTAAGTATGCAGATAGACAAGTATATCTGCCTCCTGAATTTCCCCCACAGCAAAGCTGTCCAAAAGCAGATAATCACCCCCTTGTGCAATGAGGGAAAGAGGTGAAATGCAACATTGTGTAATCCTTATCTTTTCCTCCTTCCTTCCCTGATCACTGCCTCACCATCCCCCTTGACATGATGGTGTAGCCAGTGACCAAATCTCCCTAGAGGAAATTTGCAGAGGGGTTTCTGGAAAATATACCTTTGGTTCACAAAAGAGAAGGGAAGAGATGTGAGCAGAAGGCATTCTCCTCTCTCTCTGTTTTGCATATTTTCAGGTGAGGATGTGATGTTTGGAGCTGTGGCAGCCAACTTAGGACAATGAGGAAAGGAACAAAGAATCATAGAGAAGCTATTGTTGAGCTGCTGAGTGAACTCTGGAATCACCTAACCATAATCTATATGGTTAGTACACTTTTATTCCAGAGTTATACTACTAGCAAACAAAAGCACGTCATCTGACTGTCCTGAGGAAAGAAAGATAAGCAGGTCTTTGATCCAGGGACGAATCATCTGGACTCATGCCCTTGAATGTAATCTGTTAAAAGTCATAAATAGAAGCTCATCACTTCTTTGCTTAGACCCTGTAATGGCCCTTTTTTGCTCTTTGGTTGAGAATGGAAATCCTTAACAAAGTCTTCCAGGCCTGGCTTAAAACTGGCCCCTGCCTGTGTCCGGCCTGGTCATGGCCCACACGTCTCAGTTTGACTCACAACGCTGCTGTCCCGCCAGCTTTGCTACTGTTGTCATCTTGTTTCATTTTGTTTCTCTGGTTCACCAAAGCCCTTCTTAGCTCAGGGCATTTGCATTAACTGTCCCTCTGCCTGAAATGTTTGCTTTACTCCCTTTGCCTGGTGAACTGCCTTCGATTCTCACCTGAAGTAGGAATTCTTTACGGAAGCCTTCCCCCATGTTGTATTTCACACTACCCTGCTTTTTCCTTCCTTGCTCTACGTTTCCTTGTTTGTCTGGCATTGACGTTTCTACAACCTCAGTTTCCACCAAATAATTTAAGCTCTATCAGGGTAGATACAATATAATGTATACTGTGCTCAGTCACGTCCAACTCTTTGTGACTCCAAGGACTGTAGCCCACCAGGATTCTCTGTCCATGGGATTTTCCAGGCAAGAACACTGAAGTAGGTTGCCATTTCCTCCTCCAGTGGATCTTCCCGACCCAGGGATTGCACCTGCATCTACCCGTGTCTCCTGCATTGCAGGTGAATTCTTTACTGCTAAGCCACCGGGGAAGCCCATAGAAGTTGGACGTTAATATCTCCCATCCAACCCAGAATCTATGCTGTGACGCTGTATATTGTGCCCTGCTTTTCCCTAAGTGATGCTCTGAGCAGCTCACCTCCTGTTCTCAAAACTACTGAAGATAATGTATGTTAATTAGTATTATTATTGTGACTTCTCATTGCCTACAGTTAAATTTCGTGTCCTTAGCCTGCCATTCAAGGTTGTCTTTCATTCATTTCTTTCTTTATTCACTCAAAAATATTTATTGAACCCTTATCAGAAAAGAATATGCCTGCAATGCAGGAGATCCAGCTTTGATTCCTAGGTCAGGAAGATCCCCTGGAGAAGGGCATCTCCAATATTCCCTTATATTCCCACTCCAGTATTCATGCCTGCAGAATTCCGTGGACAGAGGGGCCTGGAGGGATACAGTCCCTGGGGTTGCAAAGAGTAGGATGCAACTGAGCGACTTTCATTTTCACTACCAGGCTGCAAGCACTGTTGCAGGCAACAGCCCATTCGTCCTCTTCCACCTCCTGTGTCCTCACTACTATCAGCCAAAGAACATTCTTCTCCACTCTCCCCACTAGCGTCCTTCTCTAAACCACAAACTAAATACTATTCTCTCCATATTTTTGCTCAAATTCTCTCTTTTGCCTAAAGTATCCTTCTGCTCTGTATTCACCCAATAACTCCTTACCCATTGTTTAAATCCCACTCTCCGTCTTTTACTAAACAACATGGATTAAACCCTTCTGTGTGTCTCCCTGGCTCTTGCATCAAACTGCTGATCCCAGGGGGACATCAGTTGTGTGCCTTTCTTCATTGTATCTGTGTGACGTCATCTGCACAACCAGTGCACATAGTCCACTGAATGGTGGGAAGGAGAAAAGAGCCTGAATGGAAACTCACAGCTTCTTTCACTTTCAAGGCTTAAAACATCTGAGCCAATAGTCCTCAAATATGTTTGATCATGGACACTTCCTTTAAAGAAAAGTGGACAGGCATGCCATATATATATATATATATATATATATATATATGAGTATATATATTATACTCTCCAAATAACAATTCACATATGAAAAAGAGCTCTTGAAAAGCATGAGACACAGGCTCCAAAATCACTGCAGATGGTGACTACAGTCATGAAATTAAGACGCTTGCTCCTTGAAAGAAAAGCTATGACCAACATGCTGCTGCTGCTAAGTCACTTCAGTCGTGTCCGACTCTGTGCGACCCCATAGATGGCAGCCCACCAGGCTCCCCTGTCCCTGGGATTCTCCAGGCAAGAACACTGGAGTGGGTTGCCATTTCCTCCTCCACTGCATGAAAGTGAAAAGTAAAAGCGAAGTTGCTCAGTCGTGTCCAACTCCCAACGACTCCATGGACTGCAGCCCACCAGGCTCCTCCGTCCATGGGATTTTCCAGGCAAGAGTACTGGAGTGGGGTGCCAAAAGCAGAGACATTACTTTGCCAACAAAGGTCCATACCGTCAAAGCTATGGTTTTCCCAGTAGTCATGTGAGAGTTAGATCGTAAAGAATGCTGAGTGCCAAAGAATTGATGCTTTTGATCTGTGGTGTTGGAGAAGACTCTTGAGAGTCACTTGGAATGCAAGGAGATCCAACCAGTCAATCCTAAAGGAAATCAGTCCTGAATATTCACTGGAAGGATTGGTGCTGAAGCTGAAACTCCAATACTTTAGCCATCTGACACAAAGAACTAACTCATTGGAAAAGACCCTGATGTTGGGAAAGATTCAAGACAGGAGGAGAAGCAGATGACAGAGAATGAGATGGTTGGATGGCATCACCAACTAAATGGACATGAGTTTGAGCAAGCTCCGGGAGTTGGTGATGGACAGGGAAGCCTGTCATGCTGTAGTCCATGGGGTTGCAAAGAGTGGGACACAACTGAGCAACTGAACTGAACTGATTCTGTATTCAGAAGTCCAGTGGATCATGTAGCCTGATGCTGTTTAAAGACTGGCTTAAACTCCAGAGAGGGATGACTCTTTCTAGTCCCCATTGAATGGCCATGAGTACCTTCTGAGGAAAGGCAAGGCATTTTGCTGCAATGGCAGAGAAGCATTTGGCCTGAGGCTTCTACTTCTGTGGCTCTCCATGACCTTAGCATTTCTGTTCTCTGTTCCTTGAATCTTCCTTGAGTTGGATGAGGGGGGCCTGACAGCTAAAATAGTAATTGTTTTTTTTCTTTTCTTCCTTGAATACCCATTACCTGAGATTAAGCTGCAGACTGTAAAGCTGGGCTAGATCTGGAAGCTGGCTATGGATAAGTCAGGCCCTTATCCTGCTGGGGATTTTGCTACAGATGAAGCGGCATCTTTTACTTCTTGAGGTTGTCAGGGGATTTCTGTTAACTTTGGAAAAAGTAAGCCTGCCAGGAGACACGTGCAGATATTGTTTCCTTTGGTGTGTCCCAACAATTTACAAGGAGCCAGGCCATCTCCTCCCCAACTGACTCACTCCTAGTGCCAAATGAGGTCCAGCTGCTTCCGCAGCCATCTCCAGTCACCCGCCAGCTCTGCAGTGAGCAGCTCCCTGGGAAACTGAATGCTGAGCCTGGTGTGTGCATCCTCCTGACCTGAGGGCTCAACGGATGCCCTGCCAGATGCCCCCTTGAAGCAGCCAGGAGACTGGGAGTAAAGCCACCAGGTGCCCATTGGGGTGACCAACCCTCCCAGTTTGCTGAGATGGTCTTGATTTTAGCACTGAATGCTCCATGTTCAGGGAATCCCCTCCGTCCAGGAAGAACCGACTATGTAATTTTGCAGGGCCTGATGCAAAACGAAAGTCCAGGGTCCTTGTTCAGAATGAAGAATTTCAGGACTGTGACAACAGGGCATTAAAGGAAATGTGGTTTCCTTCTGAGTGTGGGACCCTGCACATGTCGCTGGCTCATGAAACTGGCCCTGCTCCCAAGCAAACCACGACTGCTGGTTACCTACTCCAGATGCGGAGTCCAGACAAGAAAACGTAGTGTTATTTCCACAAGGTTGTTAGTTTCTCATAGCAACCTGTGCTGTTGAGACAACAGAACCTTACACTTCCTAAATTTTCTGAAACACAGACTTCAGCTCTTCAACGCCCTCCCGGCTGTCCACAATATTCTCAAATGTGAGTAATAATGATAATACAAAAATTGCACACTCCTAGTATTGACCTAAATTATGTTTACTAATATATTGTTATTTAAATATGCACCAACATAAAGCTTGGCATATAGTCCGTATGCTAATAGCTCTTATTCAACAAAAGCCAAATTTATAAATTTAAAAATGTAAGACTATGAAACCCATAACATTTAAATTAAAAACATTAATTTAAAGGGATGGATGATGTTGTTGTGCCAAAACTCAAGTGCCCTTGGCAGAGAGATTATGACACCCTGCTGGCTGCAGTGATGTAGATTCCTTCTCGTGGAGGTTCTGCTTTGTGCTCTGGTCCTGAGTCAGTCCTCCCATTACTTTCCTCTGTATGAACAAGATGGGGCACCTTTTTTGAATACCATATCTTGACACTATTGGAACCTCACCTGCTACAAAAAACACACTTGATGGATAAAATCCACCTTTGTTCTTTCTCCATTAATCCACGATGATGAAAGATATGCTAAGTGGTGCCAGTGGGATCACAAATACTAATGAAAACACAGGTATTATAATCCCATTGTTGTCCCAGGCTATAAGTGGGCCACCCAAATGACCTAAAAGTGCCCAGATTCATTTTTTAAACTTCACTGAACTAATAAGAATAACAATAACGAATTTATTAAGCAACTGTTATATGCCAAGCTCTGTTGTTAGTACTTGCCATATAGTAACTTATTTGATCCTTAAAACCCAGTAAGGCAGGCACTATTATTATTGTGTTAATGGCCCAGACAACCAGGATGGTGTGGTCACTCACCTAGAGCCAGACATCCTAGAGTGTGAAGTCAAGTGGGCCTTAGGAAGCATTATTATGAATAAAGCTATTGGAGATGATGGAATTCTAGCTGAGCTAATTCAAATCCTAAAAGATGATGCTGTTAATGTGCTGTGCTCAATAAGTTAGCAAATTTGGAAAATTCAACAGTGGCCACAGGACTGGAAAAGATCAATTTTCATTCCAATCCCAAAGAAGGGCAATGCCAAAGAATGTTCAAACTACCACATAATTGTGTTCATTTCACATGCAACCAAGGTAATGCTCAAAAATCCTTCAAGCTAGACTTCAACAGTATGTAAACTGAGAACTTCCAGATGTACAAGTTGGATTCAGAAAAGGTAGAGATCAAATTGCCAACATCTGTTGGACCACAGAAAAAAAAGGGAATTCCAGAAAAAGATCTACTTCTGCTTCATTGACTACACTAAAGCCTTTTATTGTGTGGATCACAACACACTGTGGAAAATTCTTAAAGTGATGGAAATACCAGACCAACTACCTGCCCCCTGAGAAACCTGTATGTAGGTCAAGAAGCAACAATTAAAACTGGACATGGAACAACAGACTTGTTCAAAATTGGGGAAGGAGTACATCAAGGCTATATATTGTCACCCTGCTTATTTAACTTATATGCAGAGTACATCAAGTCAAATGAGGGGCTGGATGTTTCACAAGCTGGAATCAAGATTTCCAGGAGAAATATCAACAACCTCAGATAATGCAGATGATACTACTCTAATGGCATAAAGTGAAGGGGAAATTAAAGAGCCTCTTGATGAAGGTAAAAGAGGAGAGTGAAAAAACTGGCTTAAAACTCAGCATTCAAAAAACTCAGATCATGGCATCCAGTTCCATCACTTCATGGCAAATAGATGGGGAAAAAATGGAAAGAGTGACAGATTTTATTTTCTTGGGCTCCAAAATCACTGCGGACAGTTACTGCAGCCATGAAATTAAAAGATGCTTGCTCCTTGGAAGAAAAGCTATAAGAAACCTAGACAGCATATTAAAAAGCAAGACAACACTTTGCCAACAAAGGACTATATGGTTTTTCCAGGAGTCATTCACGTACAGATGTTGGAAATAAAGCAGGCTGAGCGCCGAAGAATTGATTCTTTCGAACTGTGGTCTTAGAGAAGACTTTTGAGAATCTCTTTGGACAGCAAGGAGCTCAAACTGGTCAATCCTAAAGAAAATCAGCCCTGAATACTCATTGGACTGACTGATGCTGAAGCTGAAGCTCCAATACTTTGGCTACCTGATGGAAAGTGCTGACTCACTGGAAAAGACCCTGATGCTGGGAAACATTGATGGCAAAAGGAAAAGGGGATGGAGGATGAAATGGTTGGATGGCATCACTAACTCAGTGGACACGATTTTGAACAAACTCCAGGACATAGTGAAGGATAGGGAAGCCTGGCATGCTGCAGTCCATGGAGTTGCAAAGATTCAGACATGACTCAGTGACTGAACAACAAACAATGGTGATTATTATTGTCATATTACAGATGAGAGAAATGAGGCTCAGAAAGGTGACATTAACTTTTCCCTAATTATCCCACCAGAAGTTTTCTAAGAAAAATTCTCAAAGTGAACTCACAGACTTCTGATCAAGCATAAGGGATCTTGAGGAGTTCCTGGACTCCAGGCTGGGATCACTAGTTCAATTACTAGTCGAATGAAGTTCAGACTCCTGAGTTTGCCAATGAAGGGCCTTCTTTATCTTGCCTGTTGACCTCATCTTAACCTCTTGCTGTTCCATCTCATAACATGTCTTTACTGCTGGGCTAGTGAAACTCCAAGAGGGTATCAAGCTCTGCCACACTTTCTGTTCCTTTTGTTTAAAGGTCTTCCTTCTGGTACTGAATCTCAAGTCTATGTGTCTGATGCACAGTGAAGCCCATCAAAACTAAAACATTATAGCGTCTGGAATAGAGAAAGGTTTATTACAGATTTATACAAGGAGATGGGAGAAGGCAGTGGCACCCCACTCCAGTACTCTTGCCTGGAAAATCCCATGGATGGAGGAGCCTGGTAGGCTGCAGTCCATGGGGTTGCTAAGAGTTGGACACGACTGAGCGATTTCACTTTCACTTTTCACTTTCATGCATTGGAGAAGGAAATGGCAACCCACTCCAGTGTTCTTGCCTGGAGAATCCCATGGACGGAGAAGCCTGGCAGGCTGCAGTCCATGGGGTCGCACAGAGTCGGACATGACTGAAGCGACTTAGCAGCAGCAGCAGCATACAAGGAGATGGGTGGCTCATGGCCTAAGAACCCCAAAATTACTGGAACCTTTCAGCAAGCACCTTTTTAAAAGCAAAAGGTGAGGGGGTACAACTACTGGCAACTGTCAATGAGGAACCACTGGAGAAGTGATTCAGTCAAGGGTCAGTGTGTGGTGGTCATCAGGTGGATAGTGATGTTAGTGGCAGATTCAGGCCTTCTCCCAGAGGCTCTCCAGTTCACACAGCCCTGGGCCAGTGGGTGAACTGGAACAGACTGGGGACTACATCCTACAGGGCTCCAGAACCCTCACTAAGCCCCCACTAGCCTTGGCCCAGGCCTTGAGGCAGCGGTGAACCTCTCCCTCCCTCCTGTCTCACTCCTGTTAGTTGTTGCTAACTTCTTTGGTGTCAGAACCTTTGTTCTTGAGGTCAGGTCATGGTCAGGTAATGATTTTCCTGTAAATCTCTACAAAACAAGTGTTATTCTCTGTTCTGACCAAGAAAGGACAAAGTCCCAAGGCACAGCTTTCACCCTCCAAGGTCCCAATCCTGGTTAAGCGCAGGCAGATCTCAGCTGGCAGCTCCTTCAGAGCCAGGTTCCCACCTCCTGCCCAGCTGTCATCCCCGAGGGAGCCAGGCGCCCAATCCTACTGGCCCTCAGTCTCCCCAGGCCACCTAAATGGAGAGACCAGTTTCGCAGACTGTGACCCAGGCAGATGGCCTCTGCTATTAGGTCACAGAGACAGGAGGGAGGGAGAGGTTCACCACCGCCTCAAGGCCTGGGCCAAGGCTAGTGGAGGGCCTTAATGAGGGCGCTGGACCCCTGCAGGACGTATTCCCCAGTCTGTTCCTGGGCCCTCCAGCTCACCCACTGGCCCAAGGCTGGGTGAGCTGGAGGGCCTC
>NW_011494644.1:809577-819148 GCF_000754665.1 Bison bison bison | reverse complement strand
TCATTGACAGTTGGTTGCTTGTGGGCGGGGCCCACTGAGAGACCAAGCAATGGCTGAGCAAGACCTGTTGCCAAGTAATGCAGTGTGGAGTAATGAGGCACAGAAATAGCTGTGTGCTAAGGGCTGTGCTCATCCTGCTCTGCTACACTTCTGCCTGGAATGCTCTTGCCCTCTCCCTCCTGGAAACCCCCTGCATGTCTTCAAGATGCTCAGTCTCACCTCTGCGATGCTGTTCCCAAATAAGGCAAGGCTGATGCTCTTCTTTTGGGTTCCCACAGCACCAAGGTCTCACCTTCCCAGAGGCACCATTAACCTCCTCACAGCCCCTGCACTGACAGCCCCAGGAAGCCGAGGAAGCCAGATCCTCTTCCTCCCACCCAGAGATTTAAAACTTTAATGAGAACTTGAGGTCAAGGCAATGCTGTGATAGCAGCCAGTATGGATTTACTTAGTGCTTACTTTGTGTCAGTTTCTGGTCTAAGGCCTTCTGCACATTTCACCTTATTTCAAACTCACAACAGTCCTACACGGTGGGTACCCCTGTCTCCCTATTTTACAGACAAGGAAGCTGATGCACAGAGAATATGACAACATCCCTATCATTGTATTAACAGCAACAGTGACAGTACCACTATGTGAATCTGAGCCCATGCCCTAAGTCAGGGTGCCTCTTTTACTCCAGGAGACCCGGGGCTGGGGCTGGCATCGTGGTGAAAATTTGGACAAGGTGAAAATAGAGAAGGATTAGGAACCAGTGGGAAAAAGGAGAAGTTGGTTCATAGTGAGTAGACAGAGGCACAAATGGGACAAAAGCCAACATCAGGGAGACAGGCAGAGAGTCCCCTGGCCTCAAACTGCCGATGCCCCAGCTGCTGCTCATGCTGACCTGCTGGACATCTCATCTTGCAGTCCAGGAGATTCCCAAGTACATTTTCCACTGATGTTTTAAAAATCTGACTTAGAGTGGGTGCTTTTTTTTCTTTGCTATCAATACAAAAAAAAATAAAAATAAAAACACTAGAAATCCACCCACCTTGTGAAGTCTCAGTTCCTTAGAGCTGATATGCATTTTTTGCTGTACCTAAAAGGATGTTCCCCTGTTAACTCACTGTGTGATATTTGGGTCATACTTATACAATTTTTTCTGAGCATAGGTATATCTCATGCATCTATATTTAGAACATATTTATACTAAAAACTTACCTGTTTATATGAAGTTTATATGTAATGGGGTGCTCTGTGTTTTAAGGGCTTCCCTAATAGCTCAGCTGGTAAAGAATCCACCTGCAATGCAGAAGACCCTGGTTCAATTTCTGGGTCAGGAAGATCCCCTGGAGAAGGGAACAGCTACTCACTCCAGTATTCTTGGGCTTCTCTGGTGGCTCAGCTGGTAAAGAATCTGCCTGCAGTGTGGCAGACCTGGGTTCAATCCCTGGGTTGGGAAGATTCCCTGGAGAAGGGAACAGCTACCCACTCCAGTATTCTGGCCTGGAGAAGTCCAAGGGCTGTATAGTCCATGGAGTCTCAAAGAGTCGGACACAACTGAATGATTTTTACTTTCACTTTTCTGTGTTTTATCTGGGAACCCTAACCTAGAATCATGTCAGAATTGCAGAATCTCATGCCTCCCTGGATCTCCCAAATCAGAGTCTGCATTTTAGCATGTGACTAGTATGTACATTAAAGTTTGAGAAGTCCAGCTAAAAGATGAATTAAAGGCAGTCTGAGGTCTTCCAGAAGTTCCTGGTCATCAGGGACCCAAAGTCTTCCTATTTTTTCACTCTAACATCCTTATCTAATTAATGGTTTCTATCCTCAAGGTCACTTCATGATCCAAGAGAACTTTGGTGGGGTGTGGGGTTCACCTCACAAGTTTGGCCTCCAGATGGAAGCAAGGAGAAAAGATCAAGAGTCTTCCTCTAAATCTCACCCAATGGCCTCTACTCCCTCCTCATTGGCTGCTCCTTCCTGCAAGGGAAGCTGGGAAATGTAGTTTTTCACCTGGATAGAGGGTCCTCCTGCAAATTAGAGGTGTGTGTGTGTGTGTGTGTGTGTGTTGTTGAAGGGTGTTATTCAGCAGGTAGCTCATCTCTGCTATTCCACTCTCAGTTAAGCAGATCTGACCAGGTTGACAGGAGGCTCTGACCAAGTCAAATGGGCAGGTGAGAACAAGACTGCTGAAATTAGATTACTTTAAAGAAAGGGGAAGTCCTAACTGCATTACAGCCCTGAGATCATTATAGTGCTCAGCTCAAAAATAGAGCCTGTGGTTTTATAAAGAAGAGATACTTTGGGTATAGCCTTGGTGGGTGCAGTAAGCTCCCACCAACTGAGACACCCTAATATCATGCTCTGTTCCTGAGGCCAGTGGCTGATTTCTGGAGTGTTAAAGAGATGCAGTTTGGGTGGATTCATGTTGATGTATGGCAAAACCAAAACAATATTGTAAAGTAATTAGCCTCCAATTAAAATAAATAAATTTATATTAAAAGAACAACTGAGCATAAAACACCATTGGTTATGCTGAAACTTACAGAAGTGGGATTGTTTTTCCTCAAAGAACCACTGAAGCTTCTGTTGGGGTTTACATTCCAACGTGGAGCATCTCGGAGCTGTGCAGAACTGATCTCCAACAGTGATATCTTGTAGCTGCAACAACAACAGCGATGGCCTAATGAGGCTCCAATACTCTGCTCCTTGTCGAAGATGCTTGACTCCATTTGGATTGGGTAAGCTACCTAAGTTTTAGGACCACTGAGGTTGGTCCTAAGTGGAGCAAAGATGTGCAAGTGTTTAACTGCAAACAAAAATGAGATATGGACTTATTGGCCCTCTGAGGAACAGAGAGAATCAGTGTGTTATTGTGATGAGAAAGGAGATATTTTAGTGAGGATAACTTTACATGCTCACAAAGTGTCACCAAGCCCAAGGACTCTTAAGGTGGACAAGGCCAAACTCATAGCTACTCTCAAATCTTTTCAAGCCAGATTGCGCTCAAGTAATGCCAAACTGGATTAAATCAGGCTTTTTGAATGTCTAGTATACTATACACCCTGCCAAAATACACTTTCCAAGCAAGAAGCATTTCTCTTCAAGGAGCAGTTGAGCACACAGGCAAGTGGTGACTTGTTCCACACTGTGCAGCCTTATTAATGCACCGCTTCTCTTTAAGGGACATCCCCTTTGAGCTAATTTACAGAATAAAGACAAAAATCCCCAAATTACAAAATCTGCCAAATTATAGCTTCTCCCATAAGAACCACAAAGACCCTCACCTACAGTTTGTTGTGGGTCTGGCAGACGTGGGACTGGAAGGGTGAAAGATGGAGTGAGATGTCTTCCTCCTGGTGAGGAAGGGGACTGATTGGACAAGAAGCCAGTTTGGAGGTTGTGCCAAGTGGCATCAGCAGGAAGAGGAAAGTAGGGTCCTATCTGTGTATGTTAGTCACTCAGTTGTGTCTGACTCTTTGTGACCTCATGGACTGTAGCCCGCCAGGCTCCTCTGTCCATGGAATTCACCAGGCAAAATACTGGACTGGGTAGCCTTTCCCTTCTCCAGGGGATCTTCTCAACCCAGAGATGGAACCCAGTTCTCCTGCATTGCAAGCAAATTCTTCACCAGGTGAGCCACCAGGGAAGCCTAGGTAGGGCTCTGGTTGGCCAAAAAGTAAAACAACCAAAACACTTTCTATCTATGCATGTAAGAAGAATATTTATAAGAAGGAGGAGGAAAAAGGAAGAAAAGGAAGGAGATATTAGGATAAAAAAAAAAACTGAAGTAGCAAATGGATTGTGTAAAATCTATCTGATGGGTTCAACATTTGTGACTTACCGGTGCCACGTGGCTTCAATTTCCTTTGAAATCCAGATGTGTTTGAAAAGAAGGCAGAACCAGGGCAGAATGAAGGGGAGCCTGAGCCTCACAGCCTCACAGTTTCCCTCAAAATCAGGTTTTTGGTATTTTGGGTTGCCTCCGCCCTGGGTCCTCAGTGCCTAGTGGATCAATCCAACTGGATGACGAGTCCATCATCTGGAGAGAGAGTTGGCAGATATTGGACCACAGACCTCAGGTCCTTTAAGGTGAGCAGAGATTACAACCAACTGGATTCTGCTTTTTCAGGGGTCTAAATTCAGACTATCTGGAAACTACACAAGGAACCCTGCTCACCGTACAACTTGTCAATGTTGTTACCAACCACGTAGGGCTCCAAGCAAACATGCCAGCAACTGCAATTTCCTTTAGTCCTGTTGGTCCTAATGCTGGTTTGAAGAATGCGAGCTTTGTTCCCAACCTCCCGTAGCTCACTTTTTCTAGAAGTCAGATAGAATCAATGCCTTTACTGTGAGCTCCTTCATCTCTCTGACCTCACCTCCCCCACGTTCACTCCAGACACGCTGATCTCTTCATAATCTCTTGAGCGTGGCAGACAAGCTCCCAATTCAGGGCCTCTGAACTTGCCGTTTCCTCTGCTGAAAGTTCTCTTTCTTCAGACACATGCTTGCTCCTTACATCCTCGCATTTCCCTGGAACATCATGATCTTCCCTGATCTAAACTTCTCAACTGCCCATCTCTTCCCAACTCCCTTGTCTATGTTATCAGATTTCTCCCAAGCACTTACTTTCGCCTCATATAGTATATAACTTATTAGTTTAATGTATGTCTTGTCTCTATCTCCTCCCAGTAGGAATGAACACCCCACAAGGACAAGTATTTGGTTTGCTTCCATTTACTGCTTCCATCAACCCCAGTGCTGATGAGAGAGCTTGAAACATGGTAGACCCATAATGAACAGGGGTTAAATGAACTAATGGGAGAATAAATGGGAATAAGCATTTAGACAATTCTAGAAGCTGAGAGCCCCACAGAGTCTGGAGCTGGGCAGTCAGTGGGGGACTGGGACTCATGTTGACTCAGTTCCATTTCCATGAAGACCCACCCAGTGTACCTGTTATAATGCACCCACACTGGTCCATGGGCAATGCCAGAACCTCCCTGGTTATGGCACATCTGCCCCCCATTGTGCCATGCCTTGCTTGGCCAGAGTCACCGACAGGTTCTCCAAGGCCATTTGCTTCAACCTGGTATTCAGGGCCCTCCCCAGCCTGGTACCAATCAGCTTTTACATCCGTGTCTCCTATACTTTTCTATTTAATGTTCATTCACTAGACAAAATGTCTCAAGGTTTATCTTAAAAAAAAAAAAATCCATCCTAAGGTTGCTTTCAACTCCATTGTAAAGAGTTGCCAGCAGAATATTAAAATGATATTTTTGCTGCCAAAACTCCTACTTGTAACTCAACTTCTCCACCTTTGCTCATCTAAATGCAGTGTCACAGTATCTCATTGATTCAGGGATTCAGATTCTCAATATCTAGGGCTCTTGACTATACTAAGCATGGCTGAGTTCTCTTTGCTGGCATTTGTAAGCAACCCACAAAACATAATCTTGGAGACCAGGCAAAGGCAACATCAGCTGGTCATTTAACCCATAATGCACATCAGCACTGACATACACATAGACATGAGGATCAGACACATACAGGCACGATCATTGTAAATACATGCATAGTATAGACATATACGAGGCAAACATCCATAAACACATGGAATTTCTTGGTCTTAAGTTCAAGTAGGCTTTCAATTCCTTCTTTAGACTGTCCTGGAAGATAAAATTGAATGATTTAAGTAGCTTGATGCTTAATAAGAAGAGGTAAGAATCTTCACCCTCATAGGTAGTTCTATTCCTTTTTATCTTCCTAGAATTGACCAAATGGAACTTTTGACTTGGTTTTGCGTTGAAGTAACCACAGCCCAACCTATACCAGGGGGCTTTCTCAGGTGATGCATATAGTAAAGAACCCACCTGCCAAAGCAGGAGATGTAAGAGATGCGGGTTCAACCCTTGGGTCGGGAAGATCCCCTGGAGGAGGGCACTGCCATGTACACACACTCTAGTATTCTTGTCTGGAGAATCCCATGGACAGAGAGGAGCCTGGTGGGCCACACAGTCCATAGGGTTGAAAAGAGTTGGACATGACTGAAGTGACTTAGCACACATGCACACAACCTATACCAGGCTATTCTGATATGCCCTTACTTAGCTAAATTGTTAAATAGCATATATGAAGGAAAAGTGTTTGCACTGGGTATGTGCTGCAGATACAGTAGGAAATGACTATATTCAGGATTCTGCTTTGAAAAGCAATTGATAATCATAGGCAGGGAAAAATCAAAAGAGGGACATTCTGTAAACCTTTTTGTTTTTTTGATCCTTGAAACTGGGGTAAATGTTCTAAGGATGGTTTCCCTGATAGCAAAGTCACCATAACCGATCTGATAATGGAAGATAAAAAAGGAAATATGTCTGTTTCAGGGGAATCAAGAATCGCTTTGCCCTCTCACTCTCTCTAGTCTCTTATGTCCTTCACCTCTTCTAGCTGTTTCTTGCTGGAAACAATCTCAAAAGGCTTTCTCTGTTAGGTACAGAGTTATTTATCATAGTTTCATAACTCTGGGATAAAATGTACTCGTATCCATGTGCACATACGTGTGTGCATATAAAATCTGTGGTGCTGAAAAGGTTCAGAAAAGGTTGTGTGTTTTGTTTTTTTGTAATGAAAAGCAATGCAGCATCACTTCCAAACTTGTTGATAAGAGGAAAATCCATCTAGTTGTGAGAACTTTGTAAGGAAAGAAGGAATTATTCTCATTAAGCCCTAAAAGAGTATTCTTTTCCATTGATCAGCCAAACCAATTTACTCTATGTAGAATCACTGTGTTAAAAAAAAAAAAAAATTAGCTGTTGATACCATTCAATTCCAATTAGATGGATTTTTCCCTCAACATAAGGTGCACTTGCAGTTTTTCTCAATCTCATAATTAAAAGAAGGTGATAAGCTATGTGTTCTGAATCAATTCACTTAGATTTCAAGGAGCATAATGGAACGTCTGCTGTTCCTGAAATAAACTACAAAATCTTAACGACTCAGTCAGCCTACCTGAATGTTAGTCTCTCAGTCGTGAATTCTTTACAACTCCACAGACTGTAGCCCCCCAGGCTCCTCTGTCCATGGGATTTCCCAGGCAAGAATACTGGAGTGGGTTGTCATTTCCTTCTCCATGGGATCTTCCTGACCCAGGGATTGAACCCGGATCTCCTGCATTGCAGGCAGATTCTTTACTGTCTGAGACACCAGGGAAGCCTAAGAGGGTAGGCCTAGTGGATATTTGTCCCAGCAAGGGTTCTCACCTCTGGCCCACTGACCCACGATATCTGTGAATGAAATTCAGGAATCTGTTCATTGAAAGAGGAAATTTTACATTTCAGTTTTAACTAACTTCCACTAAAAATTAGCATTTCAATCAGTTATGAATACGAACAAAAATGATAATGGTATTAGTAGTATCTGTGACTTTCACTTATAAAAATCATGAAGCAAGTGAAAGTTGCTCAGTCATGTCCGACTCTTTGTGACCTGTACAGTCCATGGAATTCTCTAGGCCAGAATACCGGAGTGGGTAGCCTTTCCCTTATCCAGGGGATCTTCCCAAACCACGGATCGAACCCAGGTCTCCTGCACTGCAGGCAGATTCTTTACCAACTGAACTATCAGACAAGCCCTATAAAAATCATAGCTTATGTCAAGTTATAGGCTTCTTTTGTAATCCCATGTAGTCTGTCTTATGCATTTAAACACATCATTGTAAGAAGGAGTCATGGGCTTTCTGACTGCAAAGGGGTCCATGACTTGCAGGGTGAAGACCCCTGTTCCAGGAGACCTGGGTCTTAAATGAGGGTCAGAATCTGGCACAGCTGGTGGAGGTGCCCAAGAAACCATTAGGAAACTCTTGCCTTTGGGTATTGAAAGCTTCTCAACCACCTGCAACATGCTCTTCCTAACACTCCAGGGTAGAATGTGTTGTTAGCTATGTGAGGTCTTCTGGAACAGCACCCAGTGGTTCAGGGGAAGGAGAAGAAGGAGCTTTGGACCTGTTCCCCTTCCTCTGCATATTTGAAAAATGAGATCATGCTGTATATCAGTATTTTGTAAACTTCTTCCCCTTAATATACTGATAGTAAACCTTGATTTGAGTGCTGACTCTGGTCCAAGCACTTGAGCTGTGTAATCTCATTTGTTTCTCACAACCACACTTTGGGGAGTTACTGTCATGAACTCTTATAAATGTTAGCTAAATGAATCATCACTCTTATGTATTGAATACTTATGGCATGCTGGGCACTGCTCTCAGAGCTTAACACATAGTCTCATCTACTCCTCCCCCAAGAGCTTTTATTATTATACCATTTTACAGAGGATAGAACTAAGGTGCAGAGAGAGGAAGTGCCCTGTCCAAGATCACACAGCTAACAGGCCACTGGTGGAACATTCTGGACCTCAGGGGAGGCACTCCATTGGCTGAGACCTTGCTCTTAGCCAGCATACAATCACCCCAATGCTGAACTTTTGTCATAGTGATTCTTTGCATATACTTCAGCTTTTACAATTACTACATCATTTCTGGAATTGGATGCAATTTTTTCTTTCATATGGGGTGTTGCAGAAAGGTGAGTCTACCCTAAACAGAGTACCATTCTTGAGAAAAAGCCGAGAAACAAGGCAGTGATATTAGTTTCTCTTCTATTAGTCTGCAATCAAGGCCATGACTTTAGACTGTAGCTCAAATACCTGATTTTTTTTTTTTTTTTAATTCCAACAGCTTCTAGTCTAGGATACCCACTCAGCCATGCTTCCTTCCTGGGAAGTCACCCACCACCTTAGTGATGGAATGCACCTCCCCTTGGCCCAGAATGGAGATCAGAGGAGAAATAACAGGCTAGATGAGGCTGAGCACTGCCCCCCTTCCCATGCTCATAAAGCAGAATCACTGCACTCAGCATGTGAGTAAGATGTCCATACTTCCAGTCAGTCTTCTCTGTGAACATATCTGGATGCCCGATGGAATTATTTCATTGGCACATCTCGCTGAGTAGGTGTAACCACAGCCGCCACTTCAAGTTCGTGTTAACCGAGCAGCTTTTCCCAACAAAACTAACCTCCCAGGGAGAAAAAAAAAATGCATAAACATAACACACTTGTAATTTGTTAAATCTAAATTATTCTGATAAGCATATTGCTCTTTTTATTGAGACTTTCTGTCTTATGCTAGGCACTGTGCTAAGTATTTTGCATACAGACTCTCGTTTGTTCTTTTTTTTTTCCCAACAGCTCTGAGAGCTAGAGATGAAACTATTCCTGTGATGAAACTGAAGCTCAGGGAAGCTAAGACATTGATAAGGCTCTCACAAATGGTGTGTGACAGAACTGGGAGCTGAGTGCAGATCTTTCTGACTTTGGGAGACTTTTACTCCCAAAACCTGAAGTAGACTATTGTGCTGTACTGCCTCAAACACACACACACACACACACACACACACACACACACGCACGCACGCACACATGGGCACAGGCACGTGCAAGAACATATATATGTTTAAGAATATAAAAGATCAGTTATTTAAGCTATCATGTATACTGCAAAGTAAAAATCGAGTGCAATTGCTAGGAGGAT
>NW_011494644.1:809139-809477 GCF_000754665.1 Bison bison bison | reverse complement strand
TTACAGTTAACACATTCAATGATGAAAGACTGAAAACTTTTTCTCTAAGACGAGGAATGAGATGAGGATGCCTGTTTTTACCACTGATAATCAACATTGTACTGGAAATTCTCATCAGAGCAATTCGATAAGAAAAAGAAATGAAAAGCATTCAAATTGGAAAAGAAGATGGAAAATTATCTCTGTTCACAGACAACATGACCTCATACACAGAAAATTCCCAGAGTCTACAAAGAAGCTACTGATGAGCTAACATAAAATTTATCAAAGTTGCAGGGAACAAAATTAACACAAATTGAATATATACACCTGCAATGAACAATCCAAAAAGAAAATTA
>NW_011494644.1:808608-809039 GCF_000754665.1 Bison bison bison | reverse complement strand
AAGGAAATGGCAACCCACTCCAGTATTCTTGCCTGGAAAATTCCATGGACAGAGAAGCCTGGTAGTCTATAGTCCATGGGGTCACAAAGAGTCAGACATGACTGACCAACTTCACTTCACTTTCTTGCAGGAATGAAAAAGTTGTTCCTCAGATTCATATGGATTTGCAAGGAGCCTGAGTAGCCAAAACAATCTTGAAAAATAATTATGTTGGTGAACTCATACTTCCCCATTCCAAAGCTTATTACAAAGCTATAACAATTAAAATAGTGTGCTTCTGACATAGGATAGACATATAGACCAATGGAATAGAATTGAAAGTCCAGAAATAAATCTATGGCCAATTGATTTTTGACAAGGGTGCCAAGTCTATTCAGTGGAAAAAGAATTGTCTCTTCAACAGCTGGTGCTGCAACAACTGGAATTTCACG